>NC_091977.1:372699741-373002894 GCF_044704955.1 Pristiophorus japonicus
GAGACACAGAGACACGTGGACATGGGGACAATGGGACACTGGGACACTAGGACACGGGGACATGGGGACATGGGGACAATGGGACACGGAGACACGGGGACACGGAGACACGGGGACACGGGGACACGGAGACAATGGGACATGGAGACAATGGGACACGGGGACACGGAGACACAGGGACACGGGGACACGGGGACACGGAGACAATGGGACACGGAGACACGGGGACACGGGGACTCGGAGACAATGGGACACGGAGACAATGGGACACGGGGACACGGAGACACGGGGACACGGGGACACAGGGACACGGAGACAATGGGACACGGAGACACGGAGACATGGGAACACGGGGACACAGAGACACGGGGACACGGGGACACGGAGACAATGGGACACGGAGACAATGGGACTCGGCGACACGGAGACACGGGGACATAGGGACACGGAGACAATGGGACACGGAGACACGGAGACATGGGAACACGGGGATATGGAGACACGGGGACACGAGGACACGGAGATAATGGGACACGGAGACACGGAGACACGGGAACACGGGGACACGGGGACAATGGGACACGGAGACACGGGGACACGGAGACACGGGGACACGGGGACAATGGGACACGGAGACACGGAGACACGGGTTCAATGGGACACTGAGACACGGAGACACGGGGACACAGAGACATGGACACACAGGGACATGGAGACACGGATACACAGAGGCACGGAGACACGGAGTCAAAGGGGCACTGAGACAGGGAGACACGGAGACACGAAACAGAGAGACACAGAGACACAGGGACACTGGGACACTGGGACAGAGGGAGACACTGGGAGACGGGGACACAGGGACAATGGGACACAGACACGGAGACACGGGGACACGGAGACACGGAGACACGGGGACAATGGGACACTGAGACATGGAGACACTCGGATGCTGGGACAATGGGACACGGAGACACGGGGACACGGAGACACGGAGACAATGGGACACGGAGGCACGGGGACACGGGGACATGGGGACAATGGGAGACGGAGACACGGGGACACGGAGACACGGGGACACGGGGACACGGAGACAATTCGACATGGAGACACGGAGACACGGGAACACGGGGACACGGGGACAATGGGACACGGAGACACGGGGACACGGAGACACGGAGACACGGGGACAATGGGACACAGAGACACGGAGACACGGGGACACGGGGACAATGGGACATGGAGACACAGAGACACGGGGACACGGGGACACTCGGACACTGGGACACTAGGACACTGAGACAATGGGACACTGAGACACAGAGACAAGGAGACACTAGGGCACTGGGACACTGAAACACAGAGACACAGAGACACGGAGACACGGAGACACGGGGACAATGGGACACGGAGACACGGAGACACGGGGACACGGGGACAATGGGACACTGAGACACGGAGACATGGGGACAATGGGGCACTGAGACACGGAGACACGGAGACACGGAGACACGGGGACACGGGGACAATGGGACACTGAGACACGGAGACATGGAGACACTAGGATGCTGGGACAATGGGACACGGAGACGCGGGGACACGGAGACACGGAGACAATGGGACACGGAGGCACGGGGACACGGGGACACGGGGACACGGGGACACGGAGACACAGAGACACGGGGACACGGGGACAATGGGACACTGGGACACTGGGACACGGCGACATGGGGACAATGGGACACGGAGACACGGGGACACGGAGACACGGGGACACGGGGACACGGAGACAATGGGACACGGAGACAATGGGACATGGGGACACGGAGACACGGGGACACGGGGACACGGAGACAATGGGACACGGAGACACGGAGACATGGGAACACGGGGACACGGAGACACGGGGACACAGGGACACGGAGACAATGGGACACGGAGACACGGAGACACGGGAACACGGGGACACGGGGACAATGGGACACGGAGTCACGGGGACACGGAGACACGGGGACATGGAGACACGGGCACAATGGGACACAGAGACACGGAAACATGGGGACACGGGGACAATGGGACACGGAGACACGGAGACACGGGGACACGGGGACAATGGGACACTGAGACACGGAGACATGGAGACATTAGGATGCTGGGACAATGGGACACTGAGACACGGAGACATTAGGATGCTGGGACAATGGGACACTGAGACACGGAGACACGGGGACAATGGGGCACTGAGACACGGAGACACGGAGACACGGGGAAACGGGAACAATGGGACACTGAGACACGGAGACACGGAGACACGGAGACACGGGGACAATGGGACACTGAGACACGGAGACATGGAGACACTAGGATGCTGGGACAATGGGACACGGAGACACGGGGATACGGAGACACAGAGACAATGGGACACGGAGGCACGGGGACACGGGGACATGGGGACAATGGGACACTGGGACACTGAGACATGGGGACATGGGGACAATGGGACCCGGGGACACGGAGACACGGGGACACGGGGACAATGGGACACGGAGACACGGAGACACGGGGACACGGGGACAATGGGACACAGACACGGAGACACGGGGACACGGGGACACGGGGACAATGGGACACGGAGACACAGAGACACGGGGACACGGGGACACGGGGACAATGGGACACAGACACGGAGACACGGGGACACGGAGACACGGAGACACGGGGACAATGGGACACTGAGACACAGAGACATGGAGACACTAGGATGCTGGGACAATGGGACACGGAGACATGGGGACACGGAGACACGGAGACAATGGGACACGGAGGCACGGGACATGGGGACACGGGGACACGGGGACAATGGGACACTGGGACACTGGGGCACGGGGACATGGGGACAATGGGACACGGAGACACGGGGACACGGAGACACGGGGACACGGGGACACAGAGACAATGGGAGACGGAGACACGGGGACACGGGGACACAGGGACAGGGAGACAATGGGACACGGAGACACGGAGACATGGGAACACGGGGACACGGAGACACGGGGACACGGGGACACGGAGACAATGGGACACGGAGACACGGAGACACGGGAACACGGGGACACGGGGACAATGGGACACGGAGACACGGGGACACGGAGACACGGGGACACGGGGACAATGGGACACGGAGACACGGAGACACGGGGACAATGGGACACTGAGACACGGAGACATGGGGACAATGGGGCACTGAGACACGGAGACACGGAGACACGGAGACACGGAGACACGGGGAAACGGGGACAATGGGACACTGAGACACGGGGACACGGGGACACGGGGACAATGGGACACTGAGACACGGAGACATGGAGACACTAGGATGCTGGGACAATGGGACACGGAGACACGGGGACACGGAGACACGGAGACAATGGGACACGGAGGCACGGGGACACGGGGACACGGGGACACGGGGACACGGGGACACGGGCAAACGGAGACACAGAGACACGTGGACATGGGGACAATGGGACACTGGGACACTAGGACACGGGGACATGGGGACATGGGGACAATGGGACACGGAGACACGGGGACACGGAGACACGGGGACACGGGGACACGGAGACAATGGGACATGGAGACAATGGGACACGGGGACACGGAGACACAGGGACACGGGGACACGGGGACACGGAGACAATGGGACACGGAGACACGGGGACACGGGGACTCGGAGACAATGGGACACGGAGACAATGGGACACGGGGACACGGAGACACGGGGACACGGGGACACAGGGACACGGAGACAATGGGACACGGAGACACGGAGACATGGGAACACGGGGACACAGAGACACGGGGACACGGGGACACGGAGACAATGGGACACGGAGACAATGGGACTCGGCGACACGGAGACACGGGGACATAGGGACACGGAGACAATGGGACACGGAGACACGGAGACATGGGAACACGGGGATATGGAGACACGGGGACACGAGGACACGGAGATAATGGGACACGGAGACACGGAGACACGGGAACACGGGGACACGGGGACAATGGGACACGGAGACACGGGGACACGGAGACACGGGGACACGGGGACAATGGGACACGGAGACACGGAGACACGGGTTCAATGGGACACTGAGACACGGAGACACGGGGACACAGAGACATGGACACACAGGGACATGGAGACACGGATACACAGAGGCACGGAGACACGGAGTCAAAGGGGCACTGAGACAGGGAGACACGGAGACACGAAACAGAGAGACACAGAGACACAGGGACACTGGGACACTGGGACAGAGGGAGACACTGGGAGACGGGGACACAGGGACAATGGGACACAGACACGGAGACACGGGGACACGGAGACACGGAGACACGGGGACAATGGGACACTGAGACATGGAGACACTCGGATGCTGGGACAATGGGACACGGAGACACGGGGACACGGAGACACGGAGACAATGGGACACGGAGGCACGGGGACACGGGGACATGGGGACAATGGGAGACGGAGACACGGGGACACGGAGACACGGGGACACGGGGACACGGAGACAATTCGACATGGAGACACGGAGACACGGGAACACGGGGACACGGGGACAATGGGACACGGAGACACGGGGACACGGAGACACGGGGACAATGGGACACAGAGACACGGAGACACGGGGACACGGGGACAATGGGACATGGAGACACAGAGACACGGGGACACGGGGACACTCGGACACTGGGACACTAGGACACTGAGACAATGGGACACTGAGACACAGAGACAAGGAGACACTAGGGCACTGGGACACTGAAACACAGAGACACAGAGACACGGAGACACGGAGACACGGGGACAATGGGACACGGAGACACGGAGACACGGGGACACGGGGACAATGGGACACTGAGACACGGAGACATGGGGACAATGGGGCACTGAGACACGGAGACACGGAGACACGGAGACACGGGGACACGGGGACAATGGGACACTGAGACACGGAGACATGGAGACACTAGGATGCTGGGACAATGGGACACGGAGACGCGGGGACACGGAGACACGGAGACAATGGGACACGGAGGCACGGGGACACGGGGACACGGGGACACGGGGACACGGAGACACAGAGACACGGGGACACGGGGACAATGGGACACTGGGACACTGGGACACGGCGACATGGGGACAATGGGACACGGAGACACGGGGACACGGAGACACGGGGACACGGGGACACGGAGACAATGGGACACGGAGACAATGGGACATGGGGACACGGAGACACGGGGACACGGGGACACGGAGACAATGGGACACGGAGACACGGAGACATGGGAACACGGGGACACGGAGACACGGGGACACAGGGACACGGAGACAATGGGACACGGAGACACGGAGACACGGGAACACGGGGACACGGGGACAATGGGACACGGAGTCACGGGGACACGGAGACACGGGGACATGGAGACACGGGCACAATGGGACACAGAGACACGGAAACATGGGGACACGGGGACAATGGGACACGGAGACACGGAGACACGGGGACACGGGGACAATGGGACACTGAGACACGGAGACATGGAGACATTAGGATGCTGGGACAATGGGACACTGAGACACGGAGACATTAGGATGCTGGGACAATGGGACACTGAGACACGGAGACACGGGGACAATGGGGCACTGAGACACGGAGACACGGAGACACGGGGAAACGGGAACAATGGGACACTGAGACACGGAGACACGGAGACACGGAGACACGGGGACAATGGGACACTGAGACACGGAGACATGGAGACACTAGGATGCTGGGACAATGGGACACGGAGACACGGGGATACGGAGACACAGAGACAATGGGACACGGAGGCACGGGGACACGGGGACATGGGGACAATGGGACACTGGGACACTGAGACATGGGGACATGGGGACAATGGGACCCGGGGACACGGAGACACGGGGACACGGGGACAATGGGACACGGAGACACGGAGACACGGGGACACGGGGACAATGGGACACAGACACGGAGACACGGGGACACGGGGACACGGGGACAATGGGACACGGAGACACAGAGACACGGGGACACGGGGACACGGGGACAATGGGACACAGACACGGAGACACGGGGACACGGAGACACGGAGACACGGGGACAATGGGACACTGAGACACAGAGACATGGAGACACTAGGATGCTGGGACAATGGGACACGGAGACATGGGGACACGGAGACACGGAGACAATGGGACACGGAGGCACGGGACATGGGGACACGGGGACACGGGGACAATGGGACACTGGGACACTGGGGCACGGGGACATGGGGACAATGGGACACGGAGACACGGGGACACGGAGACACGGGGACACGGGGACACAGAGACAATGGGAGACGGAGACACGGGGACACGGGGACACAGGGACAGGGAGACAATGGGACACGGAGACACGGAGACATGGGAACACGGGGACACGGAGACACGGGGACACGGGGACACGGAGACAATGGGACACGGAGACACGGAGACACGGGAACACGGGGACACGGGGACAATGGGACACGGAGACACGGGGACACGGAGACACGGGGACACGGGGACAATGGGACACGGAGACACGGAGACACGGGGACAATGGGACACTGAGACACGGAGACACGGGGACACAGAGACATGGACACACAGGGACATGGAGACACGGATACACAGAGGCACGGAAACACGGAGACAAAGGGGCACTGAGACAGGGAGACACGGAGACACGAAACAGAGAGACACAGAGACACAGGGACACTGGGACACTGGGACAGAGGGAGACACTGGGACACGGGGACACAGGGACAATGGGACACAGACACGGAGACACGGGGACACGGAGACACGGAGACACGGGGACAATGGGACACTGAGACATGGAAACACTAGGATGCTGGGACAATGGGACACGGAGACACGGGGACACGGAGACACGGAGACAATGGGACACGGAGGCACGGGGACACAGGGACACGGGGACACGGGGACAATGGGACACTGGGACACTGGGACACGGGGACATGGGGACATGGGGACAATGGGACACGGAGACACGGGGACACGGAGACACGGGGACACGGGGACACGGAGACAATTCGACATGGAGACACGGAGACACGGGAACACGGGGACATGGGGACAATGGGACACGGAGACACGGGGACACGGAGACACGGAGACACGGGGACAATGGGACACGGAGACACGGAGACACGGGGACACGGGGACAATGGGACACGGAGACACGGAGACACGGGGACACGGGGACACTCGGACACTGGGACACTAGGACACTGAGACACTGGGACACTGAGACACAGAGATACTAGAACACGGGGACACTGAGACACTGAGACACTGGGACACTGAGACACAGAGACAAGGAGACACTAGGGCACTGGGACACTGAAACACGGAGACACGGAGATACGGGGACACGGGGACAATGGGACACTGAGACACGGAGACATGGGGACAATGGGGCACTGAGACACGGAGACATGGAGACACTAGGATGCTGGGACAATGGGACACGGAGACACGGGGACACGGAGACACGGAGACAATGGGACGCGGAGGCACGGGGACACGGGGACACAGGGACACGGGGACACGGGCACACGGAGACACAGAGACACGGGGACACGGGGACAATGGGACACTGGGACACTGGGACACGGCGACATGGGGACAATGGGACACGGAGACACGGGGACACGGAGACACGGGGACACGGGGACACAGAGACAATGGGACACGGAGGCAATGGGACACGGGTCACGGAGACACGGGGACACGGGGACACGGAGACAATGGGACACGGAGACATGGGAACACGGTGACACGGAGACACGGGGACACGGGGACACGGAGACAATGGGACACGGAGACATGGAGACACGGGAACACGGGGACAATGGGACACGGAGATACGGAGACACGGGGAGACGGGGACATGGGGACAATGGGACGCGGAGACACGGAGACACGGGGACACGGAGACACGGGGACACGGGGACAATGAGACATGGATACACTGAGACACGGAGAGGTTAGGGTGCTGGGACAATGGGACAATGAGACACGGAACACGGAGACACGGGGACAATGGGACACAGAGACACGGAGACACGGAGACACGGGGACACGGAGACATGGAGACATGGAGACATGGAGACACGGGGACAATGGGACACTGAGACACGGAGACATGGAGACACTAGGGCACTGGGACACTAGGACACTGGGATACTGGGACACTGAGACACGGAGACACGGAGACACGGGGACACGGGGACACGGGGACACGGGCACACGGAGACACAGAGACACTGGGACACTGAGACACTGGGACACAGAGACACTCGGACACTGGGACACTAGGACACTGGGACACTGGGACACTGAGACACTGAGACACAGAGACAAGGAGACACTAGGTCACTGGGACACTAGGACACTGGGATACTGGGACACTGAGACACGGAGACACGGAGACACGGGGACACGGGGACACGGGCACACGGAGACACAGAGACACGGGGACACGGGGACAATGGGACACTGGGACACTGGGACACGGGGACATGGGGACAATGGGACACAGAGACACGGGGACACGGAGACACGGGGACACGGAGACAATGGGACACGGAGACACGGAGACATGGGAACATGGGGACACGGAGACACGGGGACACGGGGACACGGAGACAATGGGACACGGAGACACGGAGACACGGCAACACGGGGACATGGGGACAATGGGACACGGAGACACGGGGACACGGAGACACGGGGACACGGGGACAATGGGACACGGAGACACGGAGACACGGGAACACGGGGACAATGGGACACTGAGACACGGAGACATGGAGACATTAGGATGCTGGGACAATGGGACACTGAGACACGGAGCCATTAGGATGCTGGGACAATGGGACACTGAGACACGGAGACATGAGGACAATGGGGCACTGAGACACGGAGACACGGAGACACTGAGACACGGGGAAACGGGGACAATGGAACATTGAGACACGGAGACACTGAGACACGGGGAAACGGGGACAACGGAACATTGAGACACGGGGACACAGAGACACGGAGACACGGGGACAATGGGACACTGAGACACGGAGACATGGAGACACTAGGATGCTGGGACAATGGGACACGGAGACACGGGGATACGGAGACATAGAGACAATGGGACACGGAGGCACGGGGACACGGGGACACGGGGACAATGGGACATGGAGACACGTAGACACGGGGACACAGAGACATGGAGACATGGAGACATGGAGACACGGGGACAATGGGACACTGAGACACGGAGACACGGGGACTTAGGGACACTGAGACACCGGGACACTGGGACACGGAGACATGGAGACACTTGGACGCTGGGACAATGGGACATGGAGACACGGTGACAGGGGACAATGGGACACGGAGACACGGGGACACGGAGACATGGAGACACAGGGACAATGGGACACGGAGACATGGGGACACGGAAACACGGAGACACGGGGACAATGGGACACTGAGACACGGAGCCACGGGGACACAGAGACATGGACACACAGGGACACAGAGACACGGATACACAGAGGCACAGAGACACGGAGACAAAGGGGCACTGAGACAGGGAGACACGGACACACGAGACAGAGAGACACAGAGACACAGGGACACAGGGACACTGGGACAGAGGGAGACACTGGGACACTGGGACACAGGGAGACACTAGGACACTGGGACACTGGGACACTGAGACACTGGGACACAGAGACACTCGGACACTGGGACACTAGGACACTGAGACACTGGGACACTGAGACACTCAGACACAGAGACAAGGAGACACGAGGGCACTGGGACACTAGGACACTGGGATACTGGGACACTGAGACACAGAAACATGGAGACACGGAGACACGGGGACACGGGGACACGGGGACACGGGGACACGGGGACACTGAGACATGGAGACATTAGGATGCTGGGAAAATTGGACACTGAGACACGGGGACACGGAGACACAGATACACGGATACACGGGGACATGGGGACAATGGGACACTGAGACACGGGGACACGGAGACACGGGGACACGGGGACAATGGGACACTGAGACACGGAGACATGGAGACACTAGGATGCTGGGACAATGGGACACAGAGACACGGGGACACGGAGACAAGGAGACAATGGGACATGGAGACAATGGGACACGGGGACACGGGCACACGGTGACACAGAGACACGGGGACACAGGGACAATGGGACACTGGGACACGGGGACATGGGGCCAATGGGACACGGAGACACGGGGACACGGAGACACGGAGACATTGGGACACGGAGACAATGGGACACGGGGACACGGGGACACGGAGACACAGGGACATGGGGACACGGAGACAATGGGACACGGGGACACGGAGACACGGAGACACGGGAACACGGGGACACAGAGACACGGGGACATGGGGACACGGAGACAATGGGACATGGAGACACGGGAACACGGGGACACGGGGACAATGGGACATGGAGACACGGAGACACGGGGACACGGGGACAATGGGACACAGAGACACGGAGACACGGGGACACGGGGACAATGGGACACGGAGACACGGAGACACGGGGACACGGGGACAATGGGACACTGAGACACGGAGACATGGAGACATTAGGATGCTGGGACAATGGGACACTGAGACACAGAGACATTAGGATGCTGGGACAATGGGACACTGAGACACGGTGACACGGGGACAATGGGGCACTGAGACACGGAGACACAGAGACACGGAGACACGGGGAAACGGGGACAATGGGACATTGAGACACGGAGACATGGAGACACTAGGATGCTGGGACAATGGGACACTGAGACATGGGGATACGGAAACACAGAGACAATGGGACACGGAGGCACGGGGACACGGGGACACGGAGACACAGAGGCACGGGGACACGGGGACAATGGGACACTGGGACACTGGGACACAGGGACATGGGAACAATGGGACACGGGGACACGGAGACACTGGGACACTGGGACACGGGGACATGGGGACAATGGGACACGGAGACACGGAGACATGGAGACACGAGGATGCTGGGACAATGGGACACGGAGACACGGGGATACGGAGACACAGAGAAAATGGGACATGGAGGCACGGGGACACGGGGACACGGAGACACAGAGGCATGGCGACACGGGGACAATGGGACACTGGGACACTGGGACACGGGGACATGGGGACAATGGGACATGGGGACACGGAGACACGGGGACACGGGGACACGGAGACAATGGGACACGGAGACACGGAGACACGGGAACACGGGGACATGGGGACAATGGGACACGGAGACACGGAGACACGGGGACACGGAGACACGGGGACACGGGGACAATGGGACACGGAGACATGGAGACATAGAGACATTAGGATGCTGGGACAATGGGACACTGAGACACGGAGACGTTAGGGTGCTGGGACAATGGGACACTGAGACACGGAACACGGAGACAAGGGGACAATGGGACACGGAGACACGGAGACACGGAGACACGGGGACACGGGGACATGGAGACATGGAGACATGGAGACACGGGGACAATGGGACACTGAGACACGGAGACACGGGGACTTAGGGACACTGAGACATGGAGACACGGAGACACGGAGACACGGGGAAACGGGGACAATGGGACATTGAGTCACGGAGACACGGAGGCACGGGGACAATGGGACACTGAGACACGGAGACATCGAGACACTAGGATGCTGGGACAATGGGACATGGAGACACGGGGATATGGAGCCACAGAGACAATGGGACACGGAGGCACGGGGACACGGGGACACGGGGACACGGAGACACAGAGGCACGGGGACACGGGGACAATGGAACACTGGGACACTGGGACACGGGGACATGGGGACAATGGGACACGGGGACACGGGGACACGGGGACACGGAGACAATGGGACACGGAGACACTGAGACACGGGAACACGGGGACACGGGGACAATGGGACACGGAGACACGGAGACACGGGGACATGGAGACACGGGGACACGGGGACAATGAGACACGTAGACACGGAGACATGGAGACATTAGGATGCTGGGACAATGGGACACTGGGACACTGGGACACGGGGACATGGGGACAATGGGACACGGGGACACGGGGACACGGGGACACGGGGACACGGAGACAATGGGACACGGAGACACGGAGACACGGGAACACGGGGACACGGGGACAATGGGACACGGAGACACGGAGACACGGGGACATGGAGACACGGGGACACGGGGACAATGGGACACGTAGACACGGAGACATGGAGACATTAGGATGCTGGGACAATGGGACACTGAGACACGGAGACATTAGGGTGCTGGGACAATGGGACACTGAGACACGGAACACGGAGACACGGGGACAATGGGACACGGAGACACGGAGACACGGAGACACGGGGACACGGAGACATGGAGACATGGAGACATGGAGACACGGGGACAATGGGACACTGAGACACGGAGACACGGGGACTTAGGGACACTGAGACACCGGGGACACGGAGACACGGAGACAATGGGACACGGAGACACGAAGACACGGAGACACGGGAACACGGAGACATGGAGACATGGAGACATGGAGACACTGGGACAATGGGATATGGAGACACGAAGACAGGGGACAATGGGACACGGAGACACGGGGACACGGAGACACGGAGACACGGGGACAATGGGACACTGAGAAACGGAGACACAGGGACACAGAGACATGGACACACAGGGACACGGAGACACGGATACACAGAGACACGGAGACACGGAGACATGGGGACAATGGGACACTGAGACACGGAGACACAGGGACACAGAGACATGGACACACAGGGACACGGAGACACGGATACACAGAGACACGGAGACACGGAGACATGGGGACAATGGGACACTGAGACATGGAGACACAGGGACACAGAGACATGGACACACAGGGACATGGAGACACGGATACACAGAGGCACGGAGACACGGAGACAAAAGGGCACTGAGACAGGGAGACACGGAGACACGAGACAGAGAGACACAGAGACACAGGGACACTGGGACACTGGGACAGAGGGAGACACTGGGACACTGGGACACAGGGAGACACTAGGACACTGGGACACTGGGACACTGAGACACTGAGACACTGGGACACAGAGATACTAGGACACGAGGACACTGAGACACGGAGACACGGAGACACAGAGACACAGAGACACGAGACACAGGGACACGGGGACACGGGGACACAGAGACACGGAGACACGGAGGCACGAGACACGGGGACACGGGGACACGGGGACACGGGGACACGGGGACACGGGGACACGGAGACACGGGGACACGGGGACATGGGGACATGGAGACATGGAGACACGGGGACACGGGGACACTGAGACATGGAGACATTAGGGTGCTGGGAAAATGGGACACTGAGACACGGGGACATGGAGACACGGGGACATGGGGACACGGGGACACGGAGACACGGAGACACGAGACACGGAGACACGGAGACACGGGGACACGGGGACAAAGGGACACGGAGACACGGGGACACGGGGACACTGACACATGGAGACATTAGGATGCTGGGAAAATGGGACACTGAGACACTGAGACACGGGGACACGGAGACACGAATACACGGATACACGGAGACACGGGGACAATGGGACACTGGGACACGGAGACATGGAGACACTAGGATGCTGGGACAATGGGACACGACGACACGGGGACACGGAGACATGTAGACAATGGGACACGGAGGCACGGGGACAATGGGACACTGGGACACTGGGACACTGGGACCCGGGGACATGGGGACAATGGGACACGGAGACACGGGGACACGGAGACACGGGGACACGGGGACACGGGGACAATGGGGCACTGGGACACTGGGACCCGGGGACATGGGGACAATGGGACACGGAGACACGGGGACACGGAGACACGGGGACACGGGGACATGGAGACAATGTGACACATAGAGACACAGAGACACGGAGACACGGGAACACGGGGACATGGGGACAATGGGACACGGAGACACGGAGACACGGGGACACGGAGACACGGGGACACGGGGACAATGGGACACGGAGACATGGAGACATAGAGACATTAGGATGCTGGGACAATGGGACACTGAGACACGGAGACGTTAGGGTGCTGGGACAATGGGACACTGAGACACGGAACACGGAGACAAGGGGACAATGGGACACGGAGACACGGAGACACGGAGACACGGGGACACGGGGACATGGAGACATGGAGACATGGAGACACGGGGACAATGGGACACTGAGACACGGAGACACGGGGACTTAGGGACACTGAGACATGGAGACACGGAGACACGGAGACACGGGGAAACGGGGACAATGGGACATTGAGTCACGGAGACACGGAGGCACGGGGACAATGGGACACTGAGACACGGAGACATCGAGACACTAGGATGCTGGGACAATGGGACATGGAGACACGGGGATACGGAGCCACAGAGACAATGGGACACGGAGGCACGGGGACACGGGGACACGGGGACACGGAGACACAGAGGCACGGGGACACGGGGACAATGGGACACTGGGACACTGGGACACGGGGACATGGGGACAATGGGACACGGGGACACGGGGACACGGGGACACGGGGACACGGAGACAATGGGACACGGAGACACTGAGACACGGGAACACGGGGACACGGGGACAATGGGACACGGAGACACGGAGACACGGGGACATGGAGACACGGGGACACGGGGACAATGGGACACGTAGACACGGAGACATGGAGACATTAGGATGCTGGGACAATGGGACACTGGGACACTGGGACACGGGGACATGGGGACAATGGGACACGGGGACACGGGGACACGGGGACACGGGGACACGGAGACAATGGGACACGGAGACACGGAGACACGGGAACACGGGGACACGGGGACAATGGGACACGGAGACACGGAGACACGGGGACATGGAGACACGGGGACACGGGGACAATGGGACACGTAGACACGGAGACATGGAGACATTAGGATGCTGGGACAATGGGACACTGAGACACGGAGACGTTAGGGTGCTGGGACAATGGGACACTGAGACACGGAACACGGAGACACGGGGACAATGGGACACGGAGACACGGAGACACGGAGACACGGGGACACGGAGACATGGAGACATGGAGACATGGAGACACGGGGACAATGGGACACTGAGACACGGAGACACGGGGACTTAGGGACACTGAGACACCGGGGACACGGAGACACGGAGACAATGGGACACGGAGACACGAAGACACGGAGACACGGGAACACGGAGACATGGAGACATGGAGACATGGAGACACTGGGACAATGGGATATGGAGACACGAAGACAGGGGACAATGGGACACGGAGACACGGGGACACGGAGACACGGAGACACGGGGACAATGGGACACTGAGAAACGGAGACACAGGGACACAGAGACATGGACACACAGGGACACGGAGACACGGATACACAGAGACACGGAGACACAGAGACATGGGGACAATGTGACACTGAGACACGGAGACACAGGGACACAGAGACATGGACACACAGGGACACGGAGACACGGATACACAGAGACACGGAGACACGGAGACATGGGGACAAGGGGACACTGAGACATGGAGACACAGGGACACAGAGACATGGACACACAGGGACATGGAGACACGGATACACAGAGGCACGGAGACACGGAGACAAAAGGGCACTGAGACAGGGAGACACGGAGACACGAGACAGAGAGACACAGAGACACAGGGACACTGGGACACTGGGACAGAGGGAGACACTGGGATACTGGGACACAGGGAGACACTAGGACACTGGGACACTGGGACACTGAGACACTGAGACACTGGGACACAGAGATACTAGGACACGAGGACACTGAGACACGGAGACACGGAGACACAGAGACACGAGACACAGGGACACGGGGACACGGGGACACAGAGACACGGAGACACGGAGACACGGAGACACGGAGACACGGGGACACGGGGACACGGGAACACGGGGACACGGAGACACGAGACACAGGGACACAGAGGCACGGAGACACGGGGACACGGGGACACGGGGACACGGGGACACGGGGACACGGAGACACGGGGACACGGGGACATGGGGACATGGAGACATGGAGACACGGGGACACGGGGACACTGAGACATGGAGACATTAGGGTGCTGGGAAAATGGGACACTGAGACACGGGGACACGGAGACACGGGGACATGGGGACACGGGGACACGGAGACACGGAGACACGAGACACGGAGACACGGAGACACGGGGACACGGGGACAAAGGGACACGGAGACACGGGGACACGGGGACACTGACACATGGAGACATTAGGATGCTGGGAAAATGGGACACTGAGACACTGAGACACGGAACACGGAGACACGGGGACAATGGGACACTGAGATACGGAGACATGGAGACACTAGGATGCTAGGACAATGGGACATGGAGACACGGAGATACGGAGACACAGAGACAATGGGACACGGAGGCACGGGGATACGGGGAAACGGGGACACGGAGACACAGAGGCACGGGGACACGGGGACATGGGGACAATGGGACACGGGGACACGGAGACACGGGAACACGGGAACACGGAGACAATGGGACACGGAGACACGGAGACATATGATCACGGGGACATGGGGACAATGGGACACGGAGACACGGCGACACGGGGACACGGAGACACGGGGACACGGGGACAATGGGACATGGAGACACTGAGACACGGAGACGTTAGGGTGCTGGGACAATGGGACACTGAGACACGGAACACGGAGACACGGGGACAATGGGACACGGAGACACGGAGACACGGAGACACGGGGACACGGAGACATGGAGACATGGAGACACGGGGACAATGGGACACTGAGACACGGAGACACAAGGACTTTGGGACACTGAGACACCGGGACACTGGGACACAGAGACATGGAGACACTAGGACGCTAGGACAATGGGACATGGAGACACGGAGACAGGGGACAGTGGGACACGGAGACACGGGGACACTCAGACACGGAGACACAGGGACAATGGGACACGGAAACACGGGGACACGGAAACAAGGAGACACGGGGACAATGGGACACTGAGACACGGAGACACGGGGACACAGAGACATGGACACACAGGGACACGGAGACACGGATACACAGAGGCACGGACACACGGAGACAAAGGGGCACTGAGACAGGGAGACACGGAGACACGAGACAGAGAGACACAGAGACACAGGGACACTGGGACACTGGGACAGAGGGAGACACTGGGACACTGGGACACAGGGAGACACTAGGACACTGGGACACAGGGACACTGAGACACTGGGACACAGAGACACTCGGACACTGGGACACTAGGACACTGAGACACTGGGACACTGAGACACTGAGACACAGAGACAAGGAGACACTAGGGCCCTGGGACACTAGGACACTGGGATACTGGGACACTGAGACACAGAGACACGGAGACACGGAGACACGGGGACACGGGAACACGGGTACACGGGGACACTGAGACATGGAGACATTAGGATGCTGGGAAAATGGGACACGAGACACGGGGACACGGAGACACGGATACACGGATACACGGGGACATGGGGACAATGGGACAGTGAGACACGGGGACACGGAGACACGGAGACACGGGGACACGGGGACAATGGGACACTGAGACACGGAGACATGGAGACACTAGGATGCTGGGACAATGGGACACAGAGACACGGGGACACGGAGACAAGGAGACAATGGGACACGGAGGCACGGGGACACGGGGACATGGGGACACGGGCACACGGAGACACGGGGACACGGAGACAATGGGACATGGAGACAATGGGACACAGGGACACGGAGACACAGGGACACTGGGACACGGAGACAATGGGACACGGAGACATGGAGACACGGGAACACGGGGACACGGAGACACGGGGACACGGGGACATGGAGACAATGGGACACGGAGACACGGGAACACGGTGACACGGGGACAATGGGACACGGAGACATGGAGACACGGGGACACGGGGACAATGGGACACAGAGACACGGAGACACGGGGACACGGGGACAATGGGACACGGAGACACGGAGACACGGGAACACGGGGACAATGGGACACGGAGACACGGAGACATGGAGACATTAGGATGCTGGGACAATGGGACACTGAGACACGGAGACATCAAGATGCTGAGACAATGGGACACTGAGACACGGAGACACGGGGACAATGGGGCACTGAGACACGGAGACACGGAGACACGGAGACACGGGGAAATGGGGACAATGGGATTTTGAGACACGGAGACACGGAGGCACGGGGACAATGGGACACTGAGACACGGAGACATGGAGACACGAGGATGCTGGGACAATGGGACACGGAGACACGGGGATACGGAGACACAGAGACAATGGGACACGGAGGCACGGGGACACGGGGACACGGGGACACGGAGACACAGAGGCACGGGGACACGGGGACAATGGGACACTGGGACACTGGGACACGGGGACATGCGGACAATGGGACGCGGGGACACGGAGACACGGAGACACGGGGACAATGGGACACTGAGACACGGAGACACGGGGACACAGAGACATGGACACACAGGGACACGGAGACACGGATACACAGAGGCACGGAGACACGGAGACAAAGGGGCACTGAGACAGGGAGACACGGAGACACGAGACAGAGAGACACAGAGACACAGGGACACTGGGACACTGGGACAGAGGGAGACACTGGGACACTGGGACACAGGGAGACACTAGGACACTGGGACACAGGGACACTGAGACACTGGGACACAGAGACACTCGGACACTGGGACACTAGGACACTGAGACACTGGGACACTGAGACACTGAGACACAGAGACAAGGAGACACTAGGGCCCTGGGACACTAGGACACTGGGATACTGGGACACTGAGACACAGAGACACGGAGACACAGAGACACGGGGACACGGGAACACGGGTACACGGGGACACTGAGACATGGAGACATTAGGATGCTGGGAAAATGGGACACGAGACACGGGGACACGGAGACACGGATACACGGATACACGGGGACATGGGGACAATGGGACACTGAGACACGGGGACACGGAGACATGGAGACACGGGGACACGGGGACAATGGGACACTGAGACACAGAGACATGGAGACACTAGGATGCTGGGACAATGGGACACAGAGACACGGGGACACGGAGACAAGGAGACAATGGGACACGGAGGCACGGGGACACGGGGACACGGGGACACGGGCACACGGAGACACGGAGACACGGGGACACGGGGACAATGGGACACGGAGACACGGGGACACGGGGACACGGGGACAAGGAGACAATGGGACATGGAGACAATGGGACACGGGGACACGGAGACACAGGGACACTGGGACACGGAGACAATGGGACACGGAGACATGGAGACACGGGAACACGGGGACACGGAGACACGGGGACACGGGGACATGGAGACAATGGGACACGGAGACACGGGAACACGGTGACACGGGGACAATGGGACACGGAGACATGGAGACACGGGGACACGGGGACAATGGGACACAGAGACACGGAGACACGGGGACACGGGGACAATGGGACACAGAGACACGGAGACACGGGAACACGGGGACAATGGGACACGGAGACACGGAGACATGGAGACATTAGGATGCTGGGACAATGGGACACTGAGACACGGAGACATCAAGATGCTGAGACAATGGGACACTGAGACACGGAGACACGGGGACAATGGGGCACTGAGACACGGAGACACGGAGACACGGGGAAATGGGGACAATGGGACATTGAGACACGGAGACACGGAAGCACGGGGACAATGGGACACTGAGACACGGAGACATGGAGATACGAGGATGCTGGGACAATGGGACACGGAGACACGGGGATACGGAGACACAGAGACAATGGGACACGGAGGCACGGGGACACGGGGACACGGGGACACGGAGACACAGAGGCACGGGGACACGGGGACAATGGGACACTGGGACACTGGGACACGGGGACATGCGGACAATGGGACGCGGGGACACGGAGACACGGGGACACGGGGACACGGAGACAATGGGACACGGTGACACGGAGACACGGGAACACGGGGACATGGGGACAATGGGACATGGAGACACAGAGACACGGGGACACGGAGACATGGGGACACGGGGACAATGGGACACGGAGACATGGAGACGTTAGGGTGTTGGGACAATGGGACACTGAGACACGGAGACGTTAGGGTGCTGGGACAATGGGACACTGAGACACGGAACACGGAGACACGCGGACAATGGGACACCGAGACACGGAGACACGGAGACACGGGGACACGGAGACATGGAGACATGGAGACATGGAGACACGGGGACAATGGGACACTGAGACACGGAGACACGGGGACTTAGGGACACTGAGACACGGAGACACGGAGACACGGGGAAATGGGGACAATGGGACATTGAGACACGGAGACACGGAGGCACGGGGACAATGGGACACTGAGACACGGAGACATGGAGACACTAGGATGCTGGGACAATGGGGCACGGAGACACGGGGATACGGAGACACAGAGACAATGGGACACGGAAGCACGGGGACACGGGGACACGGGGACACGGAGACACAGAGGCACGGGGACACGGGGACAATGGGACACTGGGACACTGGGACACTGGGACACGGGGACATGGGGACAATGGGACACGGGGACACGGAGACACGCGGACATGGGGACACGGAGACAATGGGACATGGAGACACGGAGACACGGGAACACGTGGACATGGGGACAATGGGACACGGGGACACGGAGACACGGGGACACGGAGACACGGGGACCACGGGGACAATGGGACACGGAGACACGGAGACATGGAGACATTAGGATGCTGGAACAATGGGACACTGAGACACGGAGACGTTAGGGTGCTGGGACAATGGAACACTGAGACACGGAACACGGAGACACGGGGACAATGGGAAACGGAGACACAGAGACACGGAGACATGGGGACACGGGGATACGGGGACACGGAGACAATGGGACATGGAGACAATGGGACACGGGGACACGGGAACACGGTGACACGGGGACAATGGGACACGGAGACACGGAGACACGGGGACACGGGGACAATGGGACACAGAGACACGGAGACACGGGGACACGGGGACAATGGGACACGGAGACACGGAGACACGGGAACACGGGGACAATGGGACACTGAGACACGGAGACATGGAGACATTAGGATGCTGGGACAATGGGACACTGAGACACGGAGACATCAG
Organism: Pristiophorus japonicus; assembly: GCF_044704955.1. Lineage (NCBI taxonomy): Eukaryota > Metazoa > Chordata > Chondrichthyes > Pristiophoridae > Pristiophorus > Pristiophorus japonicus. Next base: position 372,721,409 of record NC_091977.1, read on the forward strand.
GATGCTGAGACAATGGGACACTGAGACACGGAGACACGGGGACAATGGGGCACTGAGACACGGAGACACGGAGACACGGAGACACGGGGAAATGGGGACAATGGGAGATTGAGACACGGAGACACGGAGGCACGGGGACAATGGGACACTGAGACACGGAGACATGGAGACACTAGGATGCTGGGACAATGGGACACGGAGACACGGGGATACGGAGACACAGAGACAATGGGACACGGAGGCACGGGGACACGGGGACACGGGGACACGGAGACACGGAGACACGGGGACACGGAGACACGGGGACACGGGGACAATGGGACACGGAGACATGGAGACGTTAGGGTGTTGGGACAATGGGACACTGAGACACGGAGACGTTAGGGTGCTGGGATAATGGGACACTGAGACACGGAACACGGAGACACGCGGACAATGGGACACCGAGACACGGAGACACGGAGACACGGGGACACGGAGACATGGAGACATGGAGACATGGAGACACGGGGACAATGGGACACTGAGACACGGAGACACGGGGACTTAGGGACACTGAGACACGGAGACACGGAGACACGGGGAAATGGGGACAATGGGACATTGAGACACGGAGACACGGAGGCACGGGGACAATGGGACACTAAGACACGGAGACATGGAGACACTAGGATGCTGGGACAATGGGACACGGAGACACGGGGATACGGAGACACAGAGACAATGGGACACGGAAGCACGGGGACACGGGGACACGGGGACATGGAGACACAGAGGCACGGGGACACGGGAACAATGGGACACTGGGACACTGGGACACGGGGACATGGGGACAATGGGACACGGGGACACGGAGACACGCGGACATGGGGACACGGAGACAATGGGACATGGAGACACGGAGACACGGGAACATGGGGACATGGGGACAATGGGACACGGGGACACGGAGACACGGGGACACGGAGACACGGGGACCACGGGGACAATGGGACACGGAGACACGGAGACATGGAGAAATTAGGATGCTGGAACAATGGGACACTGAGACACGGAGACGTTAGGGTGCTGGGACAATGGGACACTGAGACACGGAGACACGGGGACACGGGGACACGGGGACACGGAGACAATGGGACATGGAGACAATGGGACACGGGGACACGGGGACACGGGAACACGGGGACACGGAGACACGGGGACACGGGGACACGGAGACAATGGGACACGGAGACACGGGAACACGGTGACACGGGGACAATGGGACACGGAGACACGGAGACACGGGAACACGGGGACATGGGGACAATGGGACATGGAGACACGGAGACACGGGGACACGGAGACACGGGGACACGGGGACAATGGGACACGGAGACATGGAGACGTTAGGGTGTTGGGACAATGGGACACTGAGACACGGAGACGTTAGGGTGCTGGGACAATGGGACACTGAGACACGGAACACGGAGACACGCGGACAATGGGACACCGAGACACGGAGACACGGAGACACGGGGACACGGAGACATGGAGACATGGAGACATGGAGACACGGGGACAATGGGACACTGAGACACGGAGACACGGGGACATAGGGACACTGAGACACGGAGACACGGAGACACGGGGAAATGGGGACAATGGGACATTGAGACACGGAGACACGGAGGCACGGGGACAATGGGACACTGAGACACGGAGACATGGAGACACTAGGATGCTGGGACAATGGGACACGGAGACACGGGGATACGGAGACACAGAGACAATGGGACACGGAAGCACGGGGACACGGGGACACGGGGACACGGAGACACAGAGGCACGGGGACACGGGGACAATGGGACACTGGGACACTGGGACACTGGGACACGGGGACATGGGGACAATGGGACACGGGGACACGGGGACACGCGGACATGGGGACACGGAGACAATGGGACATGGAGACACGGAGACACGGGAACACGGGGACATGGGGACAATGGGACACGGGGACACCGAGACACGGGGACACGGAGACACGGGGACCACGGGGACAATGGGACACGGAGACACGGAGACATGGAGACATTAGGATGCTGGAACAATGGGACACTGAGACACGGAGACGTTAGGGTGCTGGGACAATGGGACACTGAGACACGGAACACGGAGACACGGGGACAATGGGAAACGGAGACACAGAGACACGGAGACACGGGGACACGGAGACATGGAGACATGGAGACATTAGGATGCTGGGAAAATGGGACACGAGACACGGGGACACGGAGACACGGATACAGGGATACACGGGGACATGGGGACAATGGGACACTGAGACACGGGGACACGGAGACACAGAGACACGGGGACACGGGGACAATGGGACACTGAGACACGGAGACATGGAGACACTAGGATGCTGGGACAATGGGACATGGAGACACGGGGACACGGAGACACGGAGACAATGGGACACGGAGGCACGGGGACACGGGGACACGGGCACACGGGCACACGGATACACAGAGACATGGGGACACGGGGACAATGGGACACGGAGACACGGGGACAAGGGGACACGGGGACACGGAGACAATGGGACATGGAGACAATGGTACACGGGGACACGGAGACACGGGTACACGGGGACACGGGGACAATGGGACACGGAGACACAGAGACACGGGGACACGGGGACAATGGGACACAGAGACACGGAGACACGGGGACACGGGGACAATGGGACACTGAGACACGGAGACACGGGGACTTAGGGACACTGAGGCACGGAGACACGGAGAAACGGGGAAATGGGGACAATGGGACATTGAGACACGGAGACACGGAGGCACGGGGACAATGGGACACTGAGACACGGAGACATGGAGACACTAGGATGCTGGGACAATGGGACACGGAGACACGGGGATACGGAGACACAGAGACAATGGGACACGGAAGCACGGGGACACGGGGACACGGGGACATGGAGACACAGAGGCACGGGGACACGGGGACAATGGGACACTGGGACACTGGGACACGGGGACATGGGGACAATGGGACACGGGGACACGGAGACACGCGGACATGGGGACACGGAGACAATGGGACATGGAGACACGGAGACACGGGAACACGGGGACATGGGGACAATGGGACACGGGGACACGGAGACACGGGGACACGGAGACACGGGGACCACGGGGACAATGGGACACGGAGACACGGAGACATGGAGACATTAGGATGCTGGAACAATGGGACACTGAGACACGGAGACGTTAGGGTGCTGGGACAATGGGACACTGAGACACGGAACACGGAGACACGGGGACAATGGGAAACGGAGACACAGAGACACGGAGACACGGGGACACGGGGACACGGGGACACGGAGACAATGGGACATGGAGACAATGGGACACGGGGACACGGAGACACGGGGACACGGGGACACGGAGACAATGGGACACGGAGACATGGAGACACGGGGACACGGGGACACGGAGACACGGGGACACGGGGACACGGAGACAATGGGACACGGAGACACGGGAACACGGTGACACGGGGACAATGGGACACGGAGACACGGAGACACGGGAACACGGGGACATGGGGACAATGGGACATGGAGACACGGAGACACGGGGACACGGAGACACGGGGACACGGGGACAATGGGACACGGAGACATGGAGACGTTAGGGTGTTGGGACAATGGGACACTGAGACACGGAGACGTTAGGGTGCTGGGACAATGGGACACTGAGACACGGAACACGGAGTCACGCGGACAATGGGACACCGAGACACGGAGACACGGAGACACGGGGACACGGAGACATGGAGACATGGAGACATGGAGACACGGGGACAATGGGACACTGAGACACGGAGACACGGGGACTTAGGGACACTGAGACACGGAGACACGGAGACACGGGGAAATGGGGACAATGGGACATTGAGACACGGAGACACGGAGGCACGGGGACAATGGGACACTGAGACACGGAGACATGGAGACACTAGGATGCTGGGACAATGGGACACGGAGACACGGGGATACGGAGACACAGAGACAATGGGACACGGAAGCACGGGGACACGGGGACACGGGGACACGGAGACACAGAGGCACGGGGACACGGGGACAATGGGACACTGGGACACTGGGACACTGGGACACGGGGACATGGGGACAATGGGACACGGGGACACGGAGACACGCGGACATGGGGACACGGAGACAATGGGACATGGAGACACGGAGACACGGGAACACGTGGACATGGGGACAATGGGACACGGGGACACGGAGACACGGGGACACGGAGACACGGGGACCACGGGGACAATGGGACACGGAGACACGGAGACATGGAGACATTAGGATGCTGGAACAATGGGACACTGAGACACGGAGACGTTAGGGTGCTGGGACAATGGAACACTGAGACACGGAACACGGAGACACGGGGACAATGGGAAACGGAGACACAGAGACACGGAGACATGGGGACACGGGGATACGGGGACACGGAGACAATGGGACATGGAGACAATGGGACACGGGGACACGGGAACACGGTGACACGGGGACAATGGGACACGGAGACACGGAGACACGGGGACACGGGGACAATGGGACACAGAGACACGGAGACACGGGGACACGGGGACAATGGGACACGGAGACACGGAGACACGGGAACACGGGGACAATGGGACACTGAGACACGGAGACATGGAGACATTAGGATGCTGGGACAATGGGACACTGAGACACGGAGACATCAGGATGCTGAGACAATGGGACACTGAGACACGGAGACACGGGGACAATGGGGCACTGAGACACGGAGACACGGAGACACGGAGACACGGGGAAATGGGGACAATGGGAGATTGAGACACGGAGACACGGAGGCACGGGGACAATGGGACACTGAGACACGGAGACATGGAGACACTAGGATGCTGGGACAATGGGACACGGAGACACGGGGATACGGAGACACAGAGACAATGGGACACGGAGGCACGGGGACACGGGGACACGGGGACACGGAGACACGGAGACACGGGGACACGGAGACACGGGGACACGGGGACAATGGGACACGGAGACATGGAGACATTAGGGTGTTGGGACAATGGGACACTGAGACACGGAGACGTTAGGGTGCTGGGATAATGGGACACTGAGACACGGAACACGGAGACACGCGGACAATGGGACACCGAGACACGGAGACACGGAGACACGGGGACACGGAGACATGGAGACATGGAGACATGGAGACACGGGGACAATGGGACACTGAGACACGGAGACACGGGGACTTAGGGACACTGAGACACGGAGACACGGAGACACGGGGAAATGGGGACAATGGGACATTGAGACACGGAGACACGGAGGCACGGGGACAATGGGACACTAAGACACGGAGACATGGAGACACTAGGATGCTGGGACAATGGGACACGGAGACACGGGGATACGGAGACACAGAGACAATGGGACACGGAAGCACGGGGACACGAGGACACGGGGACATGGAGACACAGAGGCACGGGGACACGGGAACAATGGGACACTGGGACACTGGGACACGGGGACATGGGGACAATGGGACACGGGGACACGGAGACACGCGGACATGGGGACACGGAGACAATGGGACATGGAGACACGGAGACACGGGAACATGGGGACATGGGGACAATGGGACACGGGGACACGGAGACACGGGGACACGGAGACACGGGGACCACGGGGACAATGGGACACGGAGACACGGAGACATGGAGAAATTAGGATGCTGGAACAATGGGACACTGAGACACGGAGACGTTAGGGTGCTGGGACAATGGGACACTGAGACACGGAGACACGGGGACACGGGGACACGGGGACACGGAGACAATGGGACATGGAGACAATGGGACACGGGGACACGGGGACACGGGAACACGGGGACACAGAGACACGGGGACACGGGGACACGGAGACAATGGGACACGGAGACACGGGAACACGGTGACACGGGGACAATGGGACACGGAGACACGGAGACACGGGAACACGGGGACATGGGGACAATGGGACATGGAGACACGGAGACACGGGGACACGGAGACACGGGGACACGGGGACAATGGGACACGGAGACATGGAGACGTTAGGGTGTTGGGACAATGGGACACTGAGACACGGAGACGTTAGGGTGCTGGGACAATGGGACACTGAGACACGGAACACGGAGACACGCGGACAATGGGACACCGAGACACGGAGACACGGAGACACGGGGACACGGAGACATGGAGACATGGAGACATGGAGACACGGGGACAATGGGACACTGAGACACGGAGACACGGGGACATAGGGACACTGAGACACGGAGACACGGAGACACGGGGAAATGGGGACAATGAGACATTGAGACACGGAGACACGGAGGCACGGGGACAATGGGACACTGAGACACGGAGACATGGAGACACTAGGATGCTGGGACAATGGGACACGGAGACACGGGGATACGGAGACACAGAGACAATGGGACACGGAAGCACGGGGACACGGGGACACGGGGACACGGAGACACAGAGGCACGGGGACACGGGGACAATGGGACACTGGGACACTGGGACACTGGGACACGGGGACATGGGGACAATGGGACACGGGGACACGGGGACACGCGGACATGGGGACACGGAGACAATGGGACATGGAGACACGGAGACACGGGAACACGGGGACATGGGGACAATGGGACACGGGGACACCGAGACACGGGGACACGGAGACACGGGGACCACGGGGACAATGGGACACGGAGACACGGAGACATGGAGACATTAGGATGCTGGAACAATGGGACACTGAGACACGGAGACGTTAGGGTGCTGGGACAATGGGACACTGAGACACGGAACACGGAGACACGGGGACAATGGGAAACGGAGACACAGAGACACGGAGACACGGGGACACGGAGACATGGAGACATGGAGACATTAGGATGCTGGGAAAATGGGACACGAGACACGGGGACACGGAGACACGGATACAGGGATACACGGGGACATGGGGACAATGGGACACTGAGACACGGGGACACGGAGACACAGAGACACGGGGACACGGGGACAATGGGACACTGAGACACGGAGACATGGAGACACTAGGATGCTGGGACAATGGGACATGGAGACACGGGGACACGGAGACACGGAGACAATGGGACACGGAGGCACGGGGACACGGGGACACGGGCACACGGGCACACGGATACACAGAGACATGGGGACACGGGGACAATGGGACACGGAGACACGGGGACAAGGGGACACGGGGACACGGAGACAATGGGACATGGAGACAATGGTACACGGGGACACGGAGACACGGGGACACGGGGACACGGAGACAATGGGACACGGAGACACGGAGACACGGGAACACGGGGACACAGAGACACGGGTACACGGGGACACGGGGACAATGGGACACGGAGACACAGAGACACGGGGACACGGGGACAATGGGACACAGAGACACGGAGACACGGGGACACGGGGACAATGGGACACTGAGACACGGAGACACGGGGACTTAGGGACACTGAGGCACGGAGACACGGAGACACGGGGAAATGGGGACAATGGGACATTGAGACACGGAGACACGGAGGCACGGGGACAATGGGACACTGAGACACGGAGACATGGAGACACTAGGATGCTGGGACAATGGGACACGGAGACACGGGGATACGGAGACACAGAGACAATGGGACACGGAAGCACGGGGACACGGGGACACGGGGACACGGAGACACAGAGGCACGGGGACACGGGGACAATGGGACACTGGGACACTGGGACACGGGGACATGGGGACAATGGGACACGGGGACACGGAGACACGCGGACATGGGGACACGGAGACAATGGGACATGGAGACACGGAGACACGGGAACACGGGGACATGCGGACAATGGGACACGGGGACACGGAGACACGGGGACACGGAGACACGGGGACCACGGGGACAATGGGACACGGAGACACGGAGACATGGAGACATTAGGATGCTGGAACAATGGGACACTGAGACACGGAGACGTTAGGGTGCTGCGACAATGGGACACTGAGACACGGAACACGGAGACACGGGGACAATGGGAAACGGAGACACAGAGACACGGAGACACGGGGACACGGGGACACGGGGACACGGAGACAATGGGACATGGAGACAATGGGACACGGGGACACGGAGACACGGGGACACGGGGACACGGAGACAATGGGACACGGAGACATGGAGACACGGGGACACGGGGACACGGAGACACGGGGACACGGGGACACGGAGACAATGGGACACGGAGACACGGGAACACGGTGACACGGGGACAATGGGACACGGAGACACGGAGACACGGGATCACGGGGACATGGGGACAATGGGACATGGAGACACGGAGACACGGGGACACGGAGACACGGGGACACGGGGACAATGGGACACGGAGACATGGAGACGTTAGGGTGTTGGGACAATGGGACACTGAGACACGGAGACGTTAGGGTGCTGGGACAATGGGACACTGAGACACGGAACACGGAGTCACGCGGACAATGGGACACCGAGACACGGAGACACGGAGACACGGGGACACGGAGACATGGAGACATGGAGACATGGAGACACGGGGACAATGGGACACTGAGACACGGAGACATGGGGACTTAGGGACACTGAGACACGGAGACACGGAGACACGGGGAAATGGGGACAATGGGACATTGAGACACGGAGACACGGAGGCACGGGGACAATGGGACACTGAGACACGGAGACATGGAGACACTAGGATGCTGGGACAATGGGACACGGAGACACGGGGATACGGAGACACAGAGACAATGGGACACGGAAGCACGGGGACACGGGGACACGGGGACACGGAGACACAGAGGCTCGGGGACACGGGGACAATGGGACACTGGGACACTGGGACATTGGGACACGGGGACATGGGGACAATGGGACACGGGGACACGGAGACACGCGGACATGGGGACACGGAGACAATGGGACATGGAGACACGGAGACACGGGAACACGGGGACATGGGGACAATGGGACACGGGGACACGGAGACACGGGGACACGGAGACACGGGGACCACGGGGACAATGGGACACGGAGACACGGAGACATGGAGACATTAGGATGCTGGAACAATGGGACACTGAGACACGGAGACGTTCGGGTGCTGGGACAATGGGACACTGAGACACGGAACACGGAGACACGGGGACAATGGGAAACGGAGACACAGAGACACGGAGACACGGGGACACGGAGACATGGAGACATGGAGACATTAGGATGCTGGGAAAATTGGACACGAGACACGGGGACACGGAGACACGGATACAGGGATACACGGGGACATGGGGACAATGGGACACTGAGACACGGGGACACGGAGACACGGAGACACGGGGACACGGGGACAATGGGACACTGAGACACGGAGACATGGAGACACTAGGATGCTGGGACAATGGGACATGGAGACACGGGGACACGGAGACACGGAGACAATGGGACACGGAGGCACGGGGACTCGGGGACACGGGCACACGGGCACACGGAGACACAGAGACATGGGGACACGGGGACAATGGGACACGGAGACACGGGGACAAGGGGACACGGGGACACGGAGACAATGGGACATGGAGACAATGGGACACGGGGACACGGAGACACGGGGACACGGGGACACGGAGACAATGGGACACAGAGACACGGAGACACGGGAACACGGGGACATGGCGACACGGGTACACGGGGACACGGGGACAATGGGACACGGAGACACAGAGACACGGGGACACGGGGACAATGGGACACAGAGACACGGAGACACGGGGACACGGGGACAATGGGACACGGAGACACGGAGACACGGGGACACGGGGACAATGGGACACTTAGACACGGAGACATGGAGACATTAGGATGCTGGGACAATGGGACACTGAGACACAGAGACATCAGGATGCTGGGACAATGGGACACTGAGACACTGAGACACGGGGACAATGGGGCACTGAGACACGGAGACACGGAGACACGGAGAAACGGGGAAACGGGGACAATGGGACATTGAGACACGGAGACACGGAGGCACGGGGACAATGGGACACTGAGACACGGAGACATGGAGACACGAGGATGCTGGGACAGTGGGACACGGAGACACGGGGATACGGAAACACAGAGACAATGGGACACGGAGGCACGGGGACACGGGGACACGGGGACACGGAGACACAGAGGCACGGGGACACGGGAACAATGGGACACTGGGACACTGGGACACTGGGACACGGGGACATGGGGACAATGGGACACGGGGACACGGAGACACGGGGACACGGGGACACGGAGACAATGGGACACGGAGACACGGGAACACGGGGACATGGGGACAATGGGACATGGAGACACGGAGACACGGGGACACGGAGACATGGGGACACGGGGACAATGGGACACGGCGACATGGAGACGTTAGGGTGTTGGGACAATGGGACACTGAGACACGGAGACGTTAGGGTGCTGGGACAATGCGACATTGAGACATGGAACACGGAGACACGCGGACAATGGGACATGGAGACACGGAGACACGGAGACACGGGGACACGGAGACATGGAGACATGGAGACATGGAGACACGGGGACAATGGGACACTGAGACACGGAGACACGGGGACTTAGGGACACTGAGACACGGAGACACGGAGACACGGAGACATGGGGAAATGGGGACAATAGGACATTGAGACACGGAGACACGGAGGCACGGGGACAATGGGACACTGAGACACGGAGACATGGAGACACTAGGATGCTGGGACAATGGGACACGGAAGCACGGGGATACGGAGACACAGAGACAATGGGACACGGAAGCACGGGGACACGGATGCACAGAGGCACGGGGACACGGGGACAATGGGACACTGGGACACTGGGACACGGGGACATGGGGACAATGGGACACGGGGACACGGGGACACGGAGACAATGTGACACGGCGACACGGAGACACGGGAACACGGGGACATGGGGACAATGGGACACGGGGACACGGAGACACAGGGACACGGAGACACGGGGACCACGGGGACAATGGGACACGGAGACACGGAGACATGGAGACATTAGGATGCTGGAACAATGGCACACTGAGACACGGAGACGTTAGGGTGCTGGGACAATGGGACACTGAGACACGGAACACGGAGACATGGGGACAATGGGACACGGAGACACGGAGACACGGAGACACGGGGACACGGAGACACGGAGACATGGAGACATGGAGACACGGGGACAATGGGACACTGAGACACGGAGACACGGGGACTTAGGGACACTGAGACACCGGGACACTGGGACACGGAGACATGGAGACACTAGGACGCTGGGACAATGGGACATGGAGACACGGAGACAGGGGACAATGGGACACGGAGACACGGAGACATGGAGACATTTGGATGCTGGGACAATGGGACACTGAGACACGGAGACATTAGGATGCTGGGACAATGGGACACTGAGACACAGAGACATGGGGACAATGGGGCACTGAGACACGGGGACACGGAGACACGGAGACACGGGGAAATGGGGACAATGGGACATTGAGACACGGGGACACGGAGACACGGAGGCACGGGGACAATGGGACACTGAGACACGGAGACATGGAGACACTAGGGTGCTGGGACAATGGGACACGGAGACACGGGGATACGGAGACACAGAGACAATGGGACACGGAGGCACGGGGACACGGGACACGGAGACACAGAGGCACGGGGACACGGGGACAATGGGACACTGGGACATGGGGACATGGGGACAATGGGACACGGGGACACGGAGACACGGGGACATGGGGACACGGAGACAATGGGACACGGAGGCACGGAGACACGGGAACACGGGGACACGGGGACAATGGGACACGGAGACACGGAGACACGGGGACACGGCGACACGGGGACACGGGAACAATGGGACACAGAGACACGGTGACATGGAGACATTAGGGTGCTGGGACAATGGGACACTGAGACACGGAGACGTTAGGGTGCTGGGACAATGGGACACTGAGACATGGAACACGGAGACACAGGGACAATGGGACACGGAGATACGGGGACACGGAGACATGGAGACATGGAGACATGTAGACACGGGGACAATGGGACACTGAGACACGGAGACACGGGGACTTAGGGACACTGAGACACCGGGACATTGGGACACGGAGACATGGAGACACTAGGACGCTGGGACAATGGGACATGGAGACACGGAGACAGGGGACAATGGGACACGGAGACACGGGGACACGGAGACACGGAGACACAGGGACAATGGGACACGGAGACACGGGGACACGGAAACACGGAGACACGGGGACAATGGGACACTGAGACACGGAGACACGGGGACACAGAGACATGGACACACAGAGACACGGCGACACGGATACACAGAGACACTAGGACACTGAGACACTGGGACACAGAGACACTGAGACATTAGGACACTGGGACACTGAGACACTGAGACACAGAGACACAGACACACTAGGTCACTGGGATACTGAGACACAGAGACACAGAGACACAGAGACACTAGGACACTGGGTCACTGGGAAACTGAGACACTGAGACACTGAGACACTGGGACACTGAGGCACGGAGAAACTAGGACACTGGGACACTAGGACACTGAGACACAGAGACACAGAGACACTGGGACACTGGGACACTGAGACACAGAGACACAGAGACACTAGGTCACTGGGATACTGAGACACAGAGACACAGAGACACAGAGACACTGAGACACTGGGACACTGAGACACGGAGAAACTAGGACACTGGGACACTGAGACACAGAGACAAAGAGACACTAGGTCACTGGGATACTGAGACACAGAGACACAGAGACACAGAGACACTGGGACACAGAGACACAGAGACACAGAGACACTAGGTCACTGGGATACTGAGACACAGAGGCACAGAGACACAGAGACACAGAGACACTGAGACACAGAGACACAGAGACACTAGGTCACTGGGATACTGAGACACAGAGACACAGAGTCACTAGGACAGTCGGACACTGGGACACTGAGACACAGAGACACTGAGACACTGGGACACTGAGACACGGAGAAACGGAGAAACTAGGACACTGGAACACTGGGACACTGAGACACAGAGACACTAGGACACTGGGACACTGAGACACTGAGACACAGAGACACAGGCACACTAGGTCACTGGGATACTGAGACACAGAGACACAGAGACACAGAGACACTAGGACACTGGGACACTGGGAAACTGAGACACTGAGATACTGGGACACTGAGGCACGGAGAAACTAGGACACTGGGACACTAGGACACTGAGACACAGAGACACAGAGACACTGGGACACTGAGACACTGAGACACAGAGACACAGAGACACTAGGTCACTGGGATACTGAGACACAGAGACACAGAGACACTGAGACACTGGGACACTGAGACACGGAGAAACTAGGACACTGGGACACTGGGACACTGAGACACAGAGACACTAGGTCACTGGGATACTGAGACACAGAGACACAGAGACACTGGGACACTGAGACACGGAGAAACTAGGACACTGGGACACTGGGACACTGAGACACAGAGACACAGAGACACTGGGACACTGAGACACAGAGACACAGAGACACTGGGACACTGGGACACTGAGACACAGAGACACAGAGACACTAGGTCACTGGGATACTGAGACACAGAGACACAGAGACACTGGGACACTGAGACACGGAGAAACTAGGACACTGGGACACTGGGACACTGAGACACAGAGACACAGAGACACTGGGACACTGAGACACAGAGACACAGAGACACTGGGACACTGGGACACTGAGACACAGAGACACAGAGACACTAGGTCACTGGGATACTGAGACACAGAGACACAGAGTCACTAGGACAGTCGGACACTGGGACACTGAGACACAGAGACACTGAGACACTCGGACACTAGGACACTGAGACACAGAGAAATTCGGACAATGGAACACTGAGACACAGCGACACTAGGCTCTGGGACACTAGGACACTGAGACACAGAGACACAGAGACACTGGGACACTGAGACACTGAGACACAGAGACACTAGGTCACTGGGATACTGAGACACAGAGACACAGAGACACTGAGACACTGGGACACTGAGACACGGAGAAACTAGGACACTGGGACACTGGGACACTGAGACACAGAGACACAGAGACACTAGGTCACTGGGATACTGAGACACAGAGACACAGAGACACAGAGACACTGGGACACTGAGACACGGAGAAACTAGGACACTGGGACACTGGGACACTGAGACACAGAGACACAGAGACACTGGGACACTGAGACACAGAGACACAGAGACACTGGGACACTGGGACACTGAGACACAGAGACACAGAGACACTAGGTCACTGGGATACTGAGACACAGAGACACAGAGTCACTAGGACAGTCGGACACTGGGACACTGAGACACAGAGACACTGAGACACTAGGACACTAGGACACTGAGACACAGAGAAATTCGGACAATGGAACACTGAGACACAGCGACACTAGGCTCTGGGACACTAGGACACTGAGACACAGAGACACAGAGACACTGGGACACTGAGACACTGAGACACAGAGACACAGAGACACTAGGTCACTGGGATACTGAGACACAGAGACACAGAGACACTGAGACACTGGGACACTGAGACACGGAGAAACTAGGACACTGGGACACTGGGACACTGAGACACAGAGACACAGGCACACTAGGTCACTGGGATACTGAGACACAGAGACACAGAGACACTGGGACACTGAGACACGGAGAAACTAGGACACTGGGACACTGGGACACTGAGACACAGAGACACAGAGACACTGGGACACTGAGACACAGAGACACAGAGACACTGGGACACTGGGACACTGAGACACAGAGACACAGAGACACTAGGTCACTGGGATACTCAGACACAGAGACACAGAGTCACTAGGACAGTCGGACACTGGGACACTGAGACACAGAGACACTGAGACACTAGGACACTAGGACACTGAGACACAGAGAAATTCGGACAATGGAACACTGAGACACAGCGACACTAGGCTCTGGGACACTGGGACACTGAGACACTGAGACACTGAGACACTAGTGCACTGAGACACTAGGACACTGAGACACAGAGACATTCGGACAATGGGACACTGAGACACTGAGACACAGAGACACTGAGACACTAGGACACTCGGACACTAGGACACTAGGACACTGGACACTGAGACACTGAGACACTAGGACACTGGGACACTGGGACACTGAGACACGGAGAAACTAGGACACTGGGACACTGGGACACTGAGACACTGAGACACGGCATACAGACACTAGGTCACTGGGATACTGAGACACTGAGACACTGAGACTCTAGGACACTGGGATACTGAGACACTGAGACTCTGAGACACTGAGACACTGAGACACGGAGACACGGAGATACTGAGACACTGAGACACTAGGACACTGGGACACTGAGACACTGGGACACTGAGACACTGCTACACTGCGACACTTGGATACTGGGATACTGAGACACTGAGACACTGAGACACGGAGATACTGAGACATCAATCAATATGTAAGATAAAGCAGAACCCACAGGGTAAAAGACCTCATTTTCAAATGTATTCTTACATACTAATTTAGTGGTATCATTCTAAACATGGGATAGTTTCTTCCAGAATCCTTTCAAGAACTGCATCTTGGATTTCCCTGCTCGATTGGAGCTCGTCTTCTACTTTTATATCAGTTTTATTTACTGTGCTGCTGCTGCCGGCAGCCCTAATGTCAATGGTAAAATGGCAAGGCACTGAAGTGGTGTTGCTGTGGACAAAGGTGTGGTTAAATAATGGTGGAAAGGAGGTGAATTAATACCGTTATTGATAAGTCCTTACTGTACAGTATAAATGCACACGAGGCCCATACGTGAGAGAAGGTCACTCTGTGACCAGTTACCTTTATTACCAAGACCTCAAGTGATGAATGTGCGTGGAGCTTCCCCTTTTATACCTGAAAGTCGAGGTTAGGAGTGTCTCCCACAAGTTTACCCTTTGTGTCAATGTTCTCAAGGTGTACAACTTAGGTCAGCTTATACATGGGTTACAACAATAATTGAATACATGACAGGTATATAAGATCGTTAATGATTTAGAAAAGGTTAACCTGGTTTATTATTTGAAATTAAACTGCAGGAGTAGAACTAGGGGACATCGGTTCAAACCGGAGAAGGGCACTTTTGGGACGGAGGCACGGAGACACGGGAACACGGGGACACGGGGACAATGGGACACGGAGACACGGAGACACGGGGACACGGCGACACGGGGACACGGGAACAATGGGACACAGAGACACGGTGACATGGAGACATTAGGGTGCTGGGACAATGGGACACTGAGACACGGAGACGTTAGGGTGCTGGGACAATGGGACACTGAGACATGGAACACGGAGACACAGGGACAATGGGACACGGAGATACGGGGACACGGAGACATGGAGACATGGAGACATGTAGACACGGGGACAATGGGACACTGAGACACGGAGACACGGGGACTTAGGGACACTGAGACACCGGGACATTGGGACACGGAGACATGGAGACACTAGGACGCTGGGACAATGGGACATGGAGACACGGAGACAGGGGACAATGGGACACGGAGACACGGGGACACGGAGACACGGAGACACAGGGACAATGGGACACGGAGACACGGGGACACGGAAACACGGAGACACGGGGACAATGGGACACTGAGACACGGAGACACGGGGACACAGAGACATGGACACACAGAGACACGGCGACACGGATACACAGAGACACTAGGACACTGAGACACTGGGACACAGAGACACTGAGACATTAGGACACTGGGACACTGAGACACTGAGACACAGAGACACAGACACACTAGGTCACTGGGATACTGAGACACAGAGACACAGAGACACAGAGACACTAGGACACTGGGTCACTGGGAAACTGAGACACTGAGACACTGAGACACTGGGACACTGAGGCACGGAGAAACTAGGACACTGGGACACTAGGACACTGAGACACAGAGACACAGAGACACTGGGACACTGGGACACTGAGACACAGAGACACAGAGACACTAGGTCACTGGGATACTGAGACACAGAGACACAGAGACACAGAGACACTGAGACACTGGGACACTGAGACACGGAGAAACTAGGACACTGGGACACTGAGACACAGAGACAAAGAGACACTAGGTCACTGGGATACTGAGACACAGAGACACAGAGACACAGAGACACTGGGACACAGAGACACAGAGACACAGAGACACTAGGTCACTGGGATACTGAGACACAGAGGCACAGAGACACAGAGACACAGAGACACTGAGACACAGAGACACAGAGACACTAGGTCACTGGGATACTGAGACACAGAGACACAGAGTCACTAGGACAGTCGGACACTGGGACACTGAGACACAGAGACACTGAGACACTGGGACACTGAGACACGGAGAAACGGAGAAACTAGGACACTGGAACACTGGGACACTGAGACACAGAGACACTAGGACACTGGGACACTGAGACACTGAGACACAGAGACACAGGCACACTAGGTCACTGGGATACTGAGACACAGAGACACAGAGACACAGAGACACTAGGACACTGGGACACTGGGAAACTGAGACACTGAGATACTGGGACACTGAGGCACGGAGAAACTAGGACACTGGGACACTAGGACACTGAGACACAGAGACACAGAGACACTGGGACACTGAGACACTGAGACACAGAGACACAGAGACACTAGGTCACTGGGATACTGAGACACAGAGACACAGAGACACTGAGACACTGGGACACTGAGACACGGAGAAACTAGGACACTGGGACACTGGGACACTGAGACACAGAGACACTAGGTCACTGGGATACTGAGACACAGAGACACAGAGACACTGGGACACTGAGACACGGAGAAACTAGGACACTGGGACACTGGGACACTGAGACACAGAGACACAGAGACACTGGGACACTGAGACACAGAGACACAGAGACACTGGGACACTGGGACACTGAGACACAGAGACACAGAGACACTAGGTCACTGGGATACTGAGACACAGAGACACAGAGACACTGGGACACTGAGACACGGAGAAACTAGGACACTGGGACACTGGGACACTGAGACACAGAGACACAGAGACACTGGGACACTGAGACACAGAGACACAGAGACACTGGGACACTGGGACACTGAGACACAGAGACACAGAGACACTAGGTCACTGGGATACTGAGACACAGAGACACAGAGTCACTAGGACAGTCGGACACTGGGACACTGAGACACAGAGACACTGAGACACTCGGACACTAGGACACTGAGACACAGAGAAATTCGGACAATGGAACACTGAGACACAGCGACACTAGGCTCTGGGACACTAGGACACTGAGACACAGAGACACAGAGACACTGGGACACTGAGACACTGAGACACAGAGACACAGAGACACTAGGTCACTGGGATACTGAGACACAGAGACACAGAGACACTGAGACACTGGGACACTGAGACACGGAGAAACTAGGACACTGGGACACTGGGACACTGAGACACAGAGACACAGAGACACTAGGTCACTGGGATACTGAGACACAGAGACACAGAGACACAGAGACACTGGGACACTGAGACACGGAGAAACTAGGACACTGGGACACTGGGACACTGAGACACAGAGACACAGAGACACTGGGACACTGAGACACAGAGACACAGAGACACTGGGACACTGGGACACTGAGACACAGAGACACAGAGACACTAGGTCACTGGGATACTGAGACACAGAGACACAGAGTCACTAGGACAGTCGGACACTGGGACACTGAGACACAGAGACACTGAGACACTAGGACACTAGGACACTGAGACACAGAGAAATTCGGACAATGGAACACTGAGACACAGCGACACTAGGCTCTGGGACACTAGGACACTGAGACACAGAGACACAGAGACACTGGGACACTGAGACACTGAGACACAGAGACACAGAGACACTAGGTCACTGGGATACTGAGACACAGAGACACAGAGACACTGAGACACTGGGACACTGAGACACGGAGAAACTAGGACACTGGGACACTGGGACACTGAGACACAGAGACACAGGCACACTAGGTCACTGGGATACTGAGACACAGAGACACAGAGACACTGGGACACTGAGACACGGAGAAACTAGGACACTGGGACACTGGGACACTGAGACACAGAGACACAGAGACACTGGGACACTGAGACACAGAGACACAGAGACACTGGGACACTGGGACACTGAGACACAGAGACACAGAGACACTAGGTCACTGGGATACTCAGACACAGAGACACAGAGTCACTAGGACAGTCGGACACTGGGACACTGAGACACAGAGACACTGAGACACTAGGACACTAGGACACTGAGACACAGAGAAATTCGGACAATGGAACACTGAGACACAGCGACACTAGGCTCTGGGACACTGGGACACTGAGACACTGAGACACTGAGACACTAGTGCACTGAGACACTAGGACACTGAGACACAGAGACATTCGGACAATGGGACACTGAGACACTGAGACACAGAGACACTGAGACACTAGGACACTCGGACACTAGGACACTAGGACACTGGACACTGAGACACTGAGACACTAGGACACTGGGACACTGGGACACTGAGACACGGAGAAACTAGGACACTGGGACACTGGGACACTGAGACACTGAGACACGGCATACAGACACTAGGTCACTGGGATACTGAGACACTGAGACACTGAGACTCTAGGACACTGGGATACTGAGACACTGAGACTCTGAGACACTGAGACACTGAGACACGGAGACACGGAGATACTGAGACACTGAGACACTAGGACACTGGGACACTGAGACACTGGGACACTGAGACACTGCTACACTGCGACACTTGGATACTGGGATACTGAGACACTGAGACACTGAGACACGGAGATACTGAGACATCAATCAATATGTAAGATAAAGCAGAACCCACAGGGTAAAAGACCTCATTTTCAAATGTATTCTTACATACTAATTTAGTGGTATCATTCTAAACATGGGATAGTTTCTTCCAGAATCCTTTCAAGAACTGCATCTTGGATTTCCCTGCTCGATTGGAGCTCGTCTTCTACTTTTATATCAGTTTTATTTACTGTGCTGCTGCTGCCGGCAGCCCTAATGTCAATGGTAAAATGGCAAGGCACTGAAGTGGTGTTGCTGTGGACAAAGGTGTGGTTAAATAATGGTGGAAAGGAGGTGAATTAATACCGTTATTGATAAGTCCTTACTGTACAGTATAAATGCACACGAGGCCCATACGTGAGAGAAGGTCACTCTGTGACCAGTTACCTTTATTACCAAGACCTCAAGTGATGAATGTGCGTGGAGCTTCCCCTTTTATACCTGAAAGTCGAGGTTAGGAGTGTCTCCCACAAGTTTACCCTTTGTGTCAATGTTCTCAAGGTGTACAACTTAGGTCAGCTTATACATGGGTTACAACAATAATTGAATACATGACAGGTATATAAGATCGTTAATGATTTAGAAAAGGTTAACCTGGTTTATTATTTGAAATTAAACTGCAGGAGTAGAACTAGGGGACATCGGTTCAAACCGGAGAAGGGCACTTTTGGGACAATTATTAGGTCATTCTTCTTTAGACAAAGAGTGATCAATCTGTAGAATAAACTTCCAGTTCGAATAATGCAGTCAAAGACATTGGATTAATTTAAGAATCAATGAAATGCTACAATGGGAGGATGTTAGGATCGCTCGGGTTGGAAGAATTAAGATAGGCCGAGTGAGATTCCTCTTTTTAATCTAAATTCAGTTTTGCATCTGATGATTCAACATGAATTATTGCTGCACTTCCTTAAGTTTTCATGTGTTCATACAATTTCAGAAATTCTGTTGACAATTTGGTTACTTATTCAATGGTTTTCAGTTGTAGGAGTGCAGCACTTAGCATTTGGAAATAAATCTTTTCTCCCCATAAGGGCTTATTGGGTAAATGCACCACTCATGTGGTACTGAACAATATAGGTCCCAGGTTTGATCCCTGATCTATCCAGAATTAGATGATTTCAGTTGGGTTGACGGTGGTTGCATTACAGTTAACCTCAGCATTCTTGGGCTAAGGAAGAAAGCAAATTCAAATCAATTTCCTCGTATCTTAACTCAATTCCACCCCACTCCCCACCCTATTCTGACTCTACCCATCTACAAATTTGTGGCTCTGGCTGGCTTCCCACATGTGCAGGGCATCATCGACTGCACACATGTGGCCATCAGGATACCCCCAGATCACCTTGGACTATTTGTGAACCAGAAGGGCTTCCCTCAATGTGCAGCTCATCTGCAACCACAAAATGATCACCGTGCATGTGTGTGCCAGATTCCCAGGGAACTGTCAGCACTCTTTCGTCCACCCTCCCTTAACTCTTCGCACCTCGGAGCAGACTTACTGGCTGGCTGCTTGGAGGCAAGGGATATCCACTGAAGACGTGGGTGATGATACCCTTGAAGGGGCCAAGCAATGAGATCCGAGTAGTGCTAAATCAAAGCCACATGACGATCAGATATGTAATAGAGCAAGATGCGCTTCAGATGCCAGATCTGGAGGGGCCCTTCAATTCGCACCAACCAGGGTCTCCAGAATCGTCGTAGTCTGCTGCATGTTGCACAACAAAGTGCAGTAGGAAAGATTGGAGCTGCAGCAGGAGCAAGTCACAGAGCCTCCTCAGAAGAGGATGAGGAGAAGGATCAGGTGGAACATGAGGAGGAGGAGGAGCGTGGGGTGCTGATGGTACCAGCAGCGGTGCACATTGCTGCGCAGGAGGCCCGGGATCTACTCATAATGGCACGATTTAATTAGGTTGCACCAGTGGACCCATAGACCACCCAAATGCTGAAACAAATTCCCCCCGCCCCTGCAAAACCACAAAACAGTCCTAAAATGACCAAACCATTCCTGTCACATACATACCCATTGTTCGAGGTTAAGTAATGTCTTAGCATTCACTCTAACTGACAAGGCCACTTCCCAGAGAGCAGGCAAAAATAGACAAGACGGGAAAATAGTGCAAAGAAATAAATTTATGCGGGTTATAATAGAACTGAAACCTAACAATTTAACATTTTGGAAAATACCCATGTGCATCTACGATTGCGTCACTTTTGTTTTCCGAGTGCTTCTACATCGTGCACCACCTGTGGCTTCGGTAGAGGTAGGCTTTTCACTTGCCTGCTCTGACTGCTAAGACACTTTTGGCAGACATCCTCTGGTTTTGGAGCATGTGAGGACCCCGCTAAAGACTGCTCCTCCTGCAACTGTGCAGGGCAGACTCGGCCATCGGGATCCGAGGCAACATGTGGGGCTCTGACTGAGGGGGAGGCAACAGGCGAGAAGTGGGAGCACTTTGAGCAGAACTCCCACTTCCATGTCCCCTCTCACCATCATCCCTATCAAGGGACACTCAAACTTTCCTGCTAGCAAGGAGCTGGAGAGCACCTTGCTGCACATCAGTGGGCTGATAAACACCCATGTCTAGGATGGTATCCTTCCTAGATATGACTGCAATAAATGTTTGAAAGCTGTTGTTAACAGCAAACATGTACTCATTTGACTGAAGCGTTTGTTCCTCCATGCAGGCGGCCATCCTTTCCATAGAAGAGCACATCATTGCCATTGCCTGCGACATGGTGCTGTTCATGTTGGAGATGGACTCTTCCATTCTCCCTACAATCGCGCACATTGCGACTGGAAAAGCTGCCAGAGCCAGAGCATTTGTTGCTGTTCCTCCAAGATCAGCCTCTTTGTTGACAGCCCCTGAGGTTCAGTATCTGCATCCAGCTGAGCAGAGCTTTGAGTGTCTTGCCTCCTCCGGCAAGGACACTCCACTGCTGTCCCTGACTTCACCATCTGCTCTTGCTCACTTGTGATGTATGAGACACCAGGTGAAAAAACTACTCTATGTCTCGCAGGACCCAGCAACGTGCATATTGTGTTCCTAACACAGATGAGACTGCACACAGGGAGGTTAAAGTAACAATGACCTCAGTCTTTAATAAGACACTCCAGAGTGAGGAACAGGCCTTAGGGGCCGGCTTATATACAGTGCTCCCAAGGGATGCTGGGATCCCTTGGGACTTCAGGGGATGAGTTCTCTGGTGGCGGAACATGGGAGTGTATGCTTTACAGATACATAACATCACTCCCTCCCTCAAAGTCAAAGTGAAAACTATTTACAAGGTGAGGCAGTCGGGAGCCTTTCTTTCCCTGGTGGACCGCCTCGGTACAAATGTCTGTTCTGGTGTGTTGGCTGTGCCCTCGCTGGGCTGGTGTGTTGTTGGCCCTGTAGGGCTGCTAGGTGAGCCTGGCTTTGCTGGGCTGTTGGGCGTGATGGGTTCGATTTCCTGGTCCGGCGTAGTGTCGTTGATCCTTTGGGTGTGTGTTGTGGGCTTGAAAAAGGTGGTGTCTGCTGTGGGTTGTTCAGGGAAGTCTGTGAACCGCAGCCTAGTTTGGTCCAGGTGCTTTCTGCAAATTTGTCCATTGTCTAGTTTGACTACAAACACCCTACTCTCTTCTTTAGCTATCACCGTGCCTGTGATCCACTTAGGGCCATGTCCATAGTTTAGCACATACACAGGGTCATTCAGATCAATTTCCCATGACACAGTGGCACGACCATCGTTTACATTTTGTTGCTGCCGCCTACTCTCTACCTGATCATGCAGGTTGGGGTGAACTAGCGAGAGTCTGGTTTTAAGTGTCCTTTTCATGAGTAGCTCAGCCGGGGGCACCCCTGTGAGCGAGTGGGGTCTCGTGCGGTAGCTGAGCAGTACTCGGGACAGGCGGGTTTTGAGTGAGCCTTCTGTAACTCATTTAAGGCTCTGTTTGATTGTTTGTACTGCCCACTCTGCCTGCCCATTGGAGGCTGGTTTAAACGGAGCCGAGGTGACATGTTTAATCCCATTGCGGGTCATGAATTCTTTCAATTCGGCATTGGTGAAACATGGCCCGTTGTCACTGACCAGTATGTCAGGCAGGATGTGGGTGGCAAACATGGCCCTCAGGCTTTCAATGGTGATGGTGGCGGTGCTTCCCGACATTATTTCACAATTCAATCCATTTTGAAAAAGCATCCACCACCACCAGGAACATTTTACCGAGAAACGGGCCCGCATAATCGACATGGATCCTCGAACATGGTCTGGAGGGCCAGGACCACAAACTTAGTGGTGCCTCTCTGGGCGCATTGCTCAACTGAGCACACACGCTGCATTGCCGTACACAGGACTCTAAGTCAGAGTCGATACCGGGCCACCACATGTGGGATCTGGCTATCGCTTTCATCATTACTATACCCAGGTATGTACTGTGGAGATCCCAGATGAACGTCTCACTGCCCTTTTTTGGTAGTACTACGCGGTTACCCCACAACAGGCAGTCTGCCTGAATGGACAGCTTGTCCTTTCGCCGCTGGAAAAGCTTGATTGGCTCTTGCATTTCAACAGGGATGCTGGCCCAGCTCCCATGCAGTACATAGTTTTTTTACTAGGGACAGCAGAGAATCTTGGCTGATCCAAGTCCTAATCTGGCGGGCCATGACAGGTGATTTATCATTTTCAAATGCTTCCATGACCATCAACAAGTCTGCGGGCTGCGCCACCATCAACAAGTTTGCAGGCTGCGCCATTTTCACCCCCGTGGTGGGCAATGGTAGCCAGCTGAGAGCATCCGCACAGTTCTCGGTGCCTGGCCTGTGGCAGATGGTATAGTTATACCCTGATAGCGCAAGTGCCCACCTTTATTT
Source organism: Pristiophorus japonicus (assembly GCF_044704955.1). Lineage (NCBI taxonomy): Eukaryota > Metazoa > Chordata > Chondrichthyes > Pristiophoridae > Pristiophorus > Pristiophorus japonicus. Next base: position 372,746,609 of record NC_091977.1, read on the forward strand.
GCGGGCTGAGGCATTAGTATTTATCCCCTTGTTTTCAGCGAACAGAGATGTGAGGGGCTTGTGATCAGTTTCCAGCTCAAATTTGAGGCCAAGCAGGTACTGATGCATTTTCTTGACCCCGAACACACACGCTAATGCCTCTTTCTCAATCATGCTGTCAGCCCTCTCGGCCTTAGACAAGCTCACGATGACGTGTCACATGCTAGCACAAGTCTTTTACATGGGTTATACAATATAAGCAGCTTGTTGGAGCATAAAATGTTTCTGGCTTTCTCAAAAGCAATTACTTGTTTTTTTTTCCCCATACCCAGTTCTCACCTTTGCGCAATAACACATGTAGGGGCTCTAAAAGGCTGCTTAACGCCGGTAGTAAGTTACCAAAATAGTTGAAGAGTCCCAGGAACGACTGCAGCTCCATAACGTTCTGTGGCCTGGCTGCATTCCTGATATCCTCTGTCTTGGCGTCTATGGGCCGAATGCCATCCGCCACGATCTTTCTTCCCAAAAACTCCACTTCTGTTGCCATGAAGATGCATTGCGACCTCTTCAGCCGCAGCCCTACGCGATCCAGTGGCTGGAGGACCTCCTCCAGGTGTGTAGGTGCTCGGCAGTATCCCGACCCGTGACCAATATGTCATCCTGAAAGATCACCATGCATGGTACCAACTTGAGTAGGCTCTCCATGTTTCTCAGGAAGATCGCTGCAACTGACCAAATTCCAAACGGGCATCTGTTGTAGATGAACAGTCCCTTGTGTGTGTTGATGCAGGTGAGGCCCTTCGAAGACTCCTCCAGCTCCTGCGTCATGTAGGCCGAAGTCAGGTCGAGCTTGGTGAACGTCTTGTCTCCTGCCAGCATCGCAAATAGGTCGTCTGCCTTAGGTAGCGGGTATTGGTCCTGTAACGAGAAACGATTAATAGTTACTTCATAATCGCCGCAAATCCTGACCGTGCCATCACTTTTGAGTACTGGAACAATCGGGCTGGCCCACTCGCTGAATTCCACTGGGGAGATGATGCACTCGCGTTGCAGCCTGTCCAGCTCGATTTCCACTCTCTACCTCATCATGTGAGGTACCACTTGCGCCTTGTGGTGAATGGGTCGTGCCTCTGGGACCAAGTGGATCCACACCTTCGCCCCGGAAAAGTTTCCAATGCCTGGCTCAAAAAGGGAAGGAAATTTGTTAAGAACCTGGGTACATGAGACCTCATCGACATGTGATAGTGCTCGGATGTCATCCCAGTTCCAGTGGATTTTGCCCAGCCAGCTCCTTCCAAGCAGTGTGGGGCCATTGCCCAGGACAATCCAGAGTGACAGTTCGTGCACCGTGCCCTCGTAGGTAATCTTGACCATGGTGCTGCCCAGGACAGTGATAAGCTCTTTGGTGTATGTTCTCAGTTTCGTGTGGATGGGGCTCAGGGTTGGTCTGAATGCCTTGTTGCACCACAGTCTCTCAAACATCTTTTTACTCATGATGGATTGGCTAGCGCCAGTGTCCAGTTCCATGGCTACGGGTAAGCCATTCAATTTTACGTTTAGCAATATAGGTGTACATTTCGTCGAAAATGTGTGCACCCCATGTACTTCAGCATCTGCCTCCTCTCTCTGAGGCTCAAAATTGCTTTGATCCACCATGGATCGATCTTCCTCTGCCACGTGGTGGTTATCAGGTTTTGCAGAGCTTGCAGCTCATTTGCAAGTTCATTGGAGGTGCCCCATTGTTCCACAGCTCTTGCAAACATCCCCTTTGAAGCGGCATGAATAGACTGAATGAAAGCCTCCATAATGCTAACAAGGTGTGAATTGCCTTGCATTCGTCCTTTGTTGGGGACTCTGAGTCATCTGGGTCACCTGAGTCCTGTTGGCAGTTGCAGACTCGTGGGTTCTGCCCTGTACATTTCTTCTCGTAAACACAGTTCCAATTAATTTATGAACATTGCTAGCACTTCTGTGCTGAGAGATTTGTTTGGTGTTATCACTGGTGGACATAAACGCCTGTGCTATCGCTATGGCCTTACTAAGGGTTGGTGTCTCTACAGTCAAAAGTTTTCGTAGGATGGTCTCGTGGCCAATTCCCAGTACAAAAAAATCTCTGAGCATTTGCTCCAGGTGGCCATCAAACTCACATTGTCCTGCAAGTCGCCTTAGCTCGGCGATGTAGCTCACCTCTTCCTGACCTTCAGATTGCTGGCACGTGTAGAACCGATATCTTACGATCAGCTCACTCTCCCTTTGGTTAAGGTGCTCCCGAACCAGTGTACACAGCTCCTTATATGACTTATCTGTGGGTTTCACCGGAGCCAGAAGATTCTTCTTGAGGCTGTAGGTCGGTGCCCCGCAGACTGTGAGGAGAACCGCTCTCCTTTTTGCAGCGCTTCCTTCTCCATCCAGCTCGTTGGCTACAAAGTACTGGTCTAGCCATTCGACATAGGCTTCCCAGTCCTCACCCTCCAAGAACTTCTCCAGGATGCCCACAGTTTGCTGCATCTTTGCATTGGATTCGTATTCTCGTCACCAGTTATTGTGTTCCTAACACAGATGAGAATGTACACAGGGAGGTTAAAGTAACAGTGACCTCAGTCTTTAATAAGACACTCCAGAGTGAGGAACAGGCCTTTGGGGCCGGCCTATATACAGTGCTCCCAAGGGATGCTGGGATCCCTTGGGACTTCAGGGGATGAGCTCCCTGGTGGCGGAACATGAGAGTGCATGCTTTACAGATACACAACAGGGCACATATCTGGTGTTGGTTGTGCATGAGTGTTGTGACAGTGCACCCTCAGAGAGTGGAGCTTCCTCTGAGGAGTTGTCTTCCTCTGCTAGCTGGACAGTGCCAGGGGGCACTTGATGGACATGTGAGAGAGTAAAGACATAAATTATAACTGTAATAATAAGAATGTTGTAAGTTGCCATTATGCACATGATCTTATTTCACTGGCTGCTAACATCAAGTCACCATGAGCGACTTTTGTATGCCATGTGGCTCTATGATATTTAATTCTGCTTTTTGCTGTTCACGTGCTTGAGGACAGCACCAGCAATTCTAAAATAATATACTCTCTATTGCTTGACCTCACATAATTAAGAAGCAATCATTGATTGCATCAATAAATATTTTCAGGGAGGAGCTTCCTATCTCTTGTACCTGTCTCTCGTTTGTCCACCTTATGTGGATAATTGAAATCTCCTATCACCACTATCTTCCCTTCATTGACTATCTTCACGATTTGATTACAATAGCTGCAGATCTATTTGCCTCTCTTAGTTCAGTGGTCTATAACACAGAACTGGAAGCGCTCTGGTATTTTTCACCCTATTTTCTCCACTTGCAATATCATCTCGCTCCACTACTTTTATTTTTTCCCAACAAACATGACCACCCCACATGTATATTGAGCTATGTGAAATTCAGGCCCATCCTCAAAACCCAGCTATGTTTCTGAGGTCCATGAGATCAGGGTTTTCAGTATCAGCATACAGCTGTAGTTCTTCCAGTTTATTCCTAATGCTTTTAGTGCTTGCACCGAAGCACTTAATAACATTTTATCCCCTGATTCCTTTATTTTGTGGTTGGTCCAACGGAACAGATGAGTTACTACTTACATTGTTTATAATGGCACCTTCTGCGATTGGAATCACAATGTTATTTTGTAGAATGTGTATTTTGTTCCTGGCTTGATTAGTTTAAAGAACCCATGTGTGTTTTATCCATATTGCCAGCAAAAAGTTTCACATCTACCTGGCTCAGGTGAATCCGATCCTAACTGAAAAGCCCCAGTTATTCAACAAACTGGCTCCAGCTGTTAATGAATGGTATCTTTTTCCTCTTCTCCCACTTTGTAAATAGATGTTGATATCCATGATTGTGCTGGTCTGGTCAGCATAATCCTTCATGGTCAGTAGGTATTGCAGTCATTGTAAAAGCAACATCAGAGTTTTTTAGGGAAGAAGCCAAAGTCAAAGAAAACTTTATTTTGTGAGGGTCTGAAGGCCCACGTGTGAACTAAACAGTGTCCAAAAACAGTATTTCTAACATTGTCCTCTGCATTACTCGAACTATCATAGAGACCTATCCTTGCAACCGCTGTTACTTTATTCTGCACCAGCAAAAATAAACTGGACAAAGTTGAAATAAAATGCAACACATTTCTTTCCAAAAAGTTATCAGTGCATGTCTGCTGAGTGCTTTTCCTCTGGTGCACCCTTTTGTGACAATGTATTGTGTGTGTGTCCTACTCTTTTGGCTTGTGTCTGTCTTCTCGAACCTATTCTGGTGCTTCTATTTAAAGTGGTACCTTGGCATTAAAAGTATGCTGTTTTTGATGGTTAAAATTTGTTCAAGTAAAGGATGGAAGTAGGCCTAGGTCAAGAATGAGAACACCCCCATATTGGATATAATCTTGCAAGTTCTTTTGGAAGCGTTACAATAAAGAAGGGTTGCTCTCCTCAATCTCCTCAAAAGGTGACAGTCCAGTCTGCCTGCGAGGAGGTCACAGCATAAAATAATACCATCTCCCATGTCCAGATGAAAAAGAAGGTTGTGGAATGTTGCCAATCAGACTCCACTGCATTTACTTGCATCAAGTATACAAGTATGGCATACCTGAAACAAAGATTGTTGTTATGTATGTAATAACTCGATAGACTGAATACTGTAACTAACAAAGGTACAGACCTGGCTCTGCTTTATTAGGGCCCAGACTGATTACATTACCTGATGGCTTGCCTTTTATTTCTGCACCGCACACACATGCATACAGCCCAATGACCTCCGACAGTGGCGCCACCTGGTGGCTAGTAACTCCAAGCATACATACATAACAATGTCCCCCTTTAAGATATTAGTAACAGCCTTTTTACAAATTGAGATGGTTCAGGGCTTTCCGTTCCCGAGTTGATCGTCTCAGTTCAACTCCAGCCTTGGGCGAGCGTTCTGAGTCTGTTATGACTGGGGGCTGGGTAGCCGATCTGATGGAAGTGGCAATGACCATGTCAGGGGTTGAAAGTCCAGATTCATTGATGATGGCGGAGTCCTCTGATGACTGAGGGTAGGTTGGTTGGTCACTGATTGTGTCTTCCTCAGACTGTTCCGGTTCATCCGTGTGCCACAGCTTTATCTGATCAACATATTTCCTGCATGTCTGCCCATTCTTGAGCTTGACGATAAACACTCTGTTACCCTGCTTGGCTGTAACAGTACCGGTGATCCACTTGGGACCTTGACCATAATTTAGCACATACACAGGATCGTTAACAGAAATGTCGCGTGACACAGCAGCGCGATCATGATACCACTGCTGACTTTGACGTCTGTATTCAACATGATTGTTCAAGTCAGGGTGGACAAGAGAGAGCTTGGTCTTGAGACCTCTCTTCATCAATAGTTCAGCAGGGGGGACCCCGGTAAGCATGTGGGGTCTTGTCCTGTAACTAAGCAATATGCATGACAAGTGAGTCTGTAGTGAACCTTGAGTTACACATTTCATACTCTGCATGATGGTTTGGACAGCACACTCTGCTTGACTATTAGATGCGGGTTTGAATGGTGCTGACCTCACATGTTTGATACCATTGAGTTTCATGAACTCTTGAAATTCTAGACTAGTGAAGCAAGATCCGTTGTCGCTTACAACGATGTTGGGCAGACCATGAGTGGCAAACATAACACGAAGATTCTCAATGGTAGATGTGGATGTACTGGATGACATGATTATACACTCTATCCACTTGGAATATGCATCCATCACAACTAAAAATATCTTTCCCAGGAAGGGATCTGCAAAGTCAATGTGGATCCTGGACCATGGTTTAGATGGCCATGACCACAGACCCAGCGGCGATTCTGCTGGTGCTTTACTTAGCTGCATGCAAGTGTTGCACTGATGCACACATGATTCCAGGCCACCATACATGAGACCTGGCAATGGCTTTCATCACGACAATACTGGGATGAGTGCTATGTAGATCATGTACAAATTTCTCTCTGCCTTTCTTAGGCATAACATCACGATTACCCCACAGTAAACAATCTGACTGAATGGATAGTTCATATTTGCAACAGTGTGGGCAACGGCAGACGGCTCAGTGCATCGGCACAATTCTCGGTGCCAGGTCTATGGCGAATGACATAATCATAGGCAGATAATGTCAGCACCCACCTCTAGATGCGGGATGAAGCATTGGTATTTATACCTTTGTTTTTCCGAAAACAATGAAATGAATGGCTTGTGATCTGTTTCCAGTTCAAAGTGAAGAGCAAACAGGTACTGATGCATCTTTTTAACCCCATACACACTGTAGTGTATGGAGAAAGAGTCAGGCTGAACACTGTGAGCTCAAAGTAAAGTGTGACCTGAGTCTATTATTGCAGGTCTCCAGAGTGCCTCTCCAACCTGTGAAGCACTCTTAAAACCTGTGCTCCCAAGGGATTATGAGATACCTTGGGACTCTGGGGAATGAACCCTCTGGTGGCTGTACAGAGAATATACAAGTCCAGATACATAACAACATTCCCCCCAAAGTCAATAATGTAACTATTTACAATGTGAGTCGATCTGGGGCCCTTCTTGTCCTGGTTGATCGTCTCGGTGTGAAAGCAGGTGTTGTTGAGCCATTTGTTCGGCCCTTGCTAGGCTGCTGTGCAGCTGGCCTTGCTGGGCTGCCTGGTGTGTTGGTCGCTGCAGGGCAGCTGTGGATGATGGGTTCTGCTTCGTGGTCAACCGTGGTGTCGGTTGCCACTGGTGTATATGTTGCGGGATCAAAAAAGGTAGGGTCCAAGGTGGGTTGCTCAGGGTAGTCTGTGAATCTGAGTTTGATTTGGTCCAAGTGTTTCCTGTGAATGAGTCCATTTGAAAGTTTGACCCGAAACACCTTGCTCCCCTCTTTGGCCACAACAGTGCCGGGAAGCCACTTAGGACCTTGCTCATCATTTAATACAAATACAGAATCATTGACTTCAATCTCATGTGACACATTTGCGCTATCATGATATGCACTTTGTTGAAGCCGCCTACTCTCTATCTGTTCATGTAGATCAGGGTGAACTAACGAGAGCCTTGCCTTAAGTGCTCTTTTCATGAACAGTTTAGCAGCTGTGATCCCAGTGAGTGAGTGTGGTCTCATGCGGTAGCTAAGCAGGACTCGGGATAGGCGAGTCTGCAGTGAGCCCTCAGTTATCCTCTTCAAGCCTTGCTTGATGGTTTGCATTGCTCTTTCTTCCTGACCGTTGGACGCTGGTATAAACAGGGCAGGTGTGACATGTTTGATCCCGTTATGGGTCATAAATTCTTTGAACTCAGCACTGGTAAAACATGGCCTGTTGTCACTCACCAGGACATCGGGCAAGCCTTGTGGGGCAAACATGGCCTGCAGGCTTCCAGTGGTGGCAGCGGACGTGCAAGCCGGCATTATCTCACATTCAATCCACTTGGAGTACGGGTCTACAACCACAAGGAACATTTTATCCAAGAACGGGCCTGCATAGTCAACGTGTACCCTACACCACAGTTTGGAGGGCAAAGACCATAAACTTAGCGGCGCCTCCCTGGGTTCATTGCTCAACTGCGAGCACATATTACATCTGTGAATGCAAGACTATAAGTCCGCATCGATGCTGGGCCACCACACATGGGATCTGGCTATCGCTTTCATCATTATGATGTCTGGGTGGGTACTGTGAAGGTCATTGATAAAGATGTCTCTGCCCTTCTTGGGGACCACTACTCAATTGCCCCACAGAAGACAGTTTGCCTGTATAGACATTTCATCTTTGCGCCACTGGAACGGCTTTATCTCTTCCTGCATTTCCACTGGGACACTAGACCAGCTCCCGTGAAGCACACAGCTTTTGACTAGAGATAATAAGGGGTCCTGACTTGTCTAGGTTTTGATCTGCCGGGCAGTGATGGGTGATTGCTCACTCTCAAATGCTTCCATAATCATGGCTAGATCTGCGGGCTGCACCATTTCCACCCGCGTGGTGGGCAATGGCAGCCGACTGAGAGCACCGGCGCAGTTTTCTGTGCCTGGCCTGTGGCGGATGGCGTAATTGTATGCGGATAACATGAGCGGATGCGGGCCAATGCGTTGGTATTTATCCCTTTGCTCTCGGAAAACAGGGATATAAGTGGCTTATGGTCAGTTTCCAATTCGAATTTTAGCTCAAACAGGTATTGATGCATTTTCTTTACCCCATAGACACACGTTAACGCTTCTTTCTCAATCATGCTGTAGGCTCTCTCAGCCTTAGACAGATTTCTGGATGCATAAGCAACAGGTTGCAGTTTCCCAAAATCATTAGCTTGTTGCAGTACACTCCCGACACCATATGACGACGCATCACATGCTAGCACCAAATGTTTACATGGATCAGACAACACAAGCAATTTTTTTGAGCATAACAATATTCTCGCTTTTACAAAAGCATTTTCTTGGCTTTTGCCCCAAACCCATTCGCCCCCTTTTCATAGTAAGACATGTAGTGGTTCTAGCAAGGTGCTGAGACCCAGTAAGAAGTTACCAAAGTGGTTCAATAGTCCCAGGAACGATCGCAGCTCCGTCACGTTCTGTGGCCTCGGTGCGTTCTCGATTGACTCCACTTTCGCGTTGGTGGACCTGATGCCATCCGCCGCAATCCTCCTTCACAAGAACTCCACTTCAGGCGCTAGGAAAACGCACTTTGAGCGTTTTAACCTGAGCCCCACGTGGTTGAGCCGACTAAGAACCTCCTCCAGGTTCTGCAGGTGCTCGACTGTGTTCCGACCTGTGACCAAGATGTCGTCCTGGAAGACCACGGTGTGCGGGACCGACTTCAGTAAACTTTCCATGTTTCTCTGGAATATCGCCGCCACTGATCGGATTCCAAACGGGTATCTGTTATAAACAAAAAGACCTTTGTGCGTATTGATGCAGGTGGGGGCCTTCGATGATTCCTCCAGTTCCTGCGTCATGTAGACTGAGATCAGATCCAGCTTTGTGAATGTCTTTGCTCCTGCCAGAGTTGCAAAGAGGTCGTCGGCTTTTGGAAGTGAGTATTGATCCTGCAGGGAGAAGCGATTGATAGTTACTTTGTAATCGCCACAGATTCTGACGGTGCCTTCTCCCTTGAGGACTGGGACAATACGACTGGCCCACTCGCTGAACTCGATCGGTGAGATGATGCCCTCTCTTTGTAGCCGGTCGAGCTTGATTTCTACCCTTTCCCTCATCATGTACGGTACTGCTCTCGCCTTGTGATGGATGGGTCGTGCCCCCGGAATTAGGTGGATCTGCACTTTTGCTCCTTGGAATTTTCCGATGCCTGGTTTGAACTGCGAAGGAAATTTGTTTAAGACCCATGCACACGAAGTGTCATCAGCGGGCGATAGCGCTCTGATGTCATCCCAGTTCCAGCGTATCTTTCCCATCCAGCTCCTGCCGAGCAGCATGGGACCATCGCCCAGTACCACCCAGAGTGGTAGCTTGTGCACCGCTCCATCGTAGGAGACCTTTACAGTAGCACTGCCGATTACAGGAATCAGTTCTTTCATGTAAATTCTTAATTTCATGCGAATTGGAGTTAAGACTGGCCTTGAGGCCTTGTTGCACCACAACCTTTCGAAAGTCTTTTTGCCCATGATGGACTGGCTCGCGCCCATGTCCAGCTCCTTTGACACCGGGAGTCCATTTAGTTCAACATTCAGCATTATCGGGGGACAATTCGTGGTGAATGTGTGTACCCGATATACCTCTGCCTCCTCCATCAGAGGTTCTGTTTCATCGTGATCCTCCTTGGATCTGTCCTCCTCTGCAACGTGGTGGTTTGCAGGTTTAGCAGGCCTAGCAGCTCTCCTGCACACTCGTTGGAGGTGTCCCATTGTTCCACTACCCTTGCAAATGTATCCTTTGAATCGGTATGAATGGAAACGATGATCACCCCCGCAGCGCCAGCAAGGTGTTAATGGCCTTGCATTCATCACCCTTGATGGTGAACTCTGAGCCATCTGCAGATGTGTAGCTGCAGGGATGTGTGACCTGCCCTATACATTATGATTCAAAAACAACATCACTTTGTTCACAGTACTTGTAGCAGCACTTGTGTGCTGAGAGTTTTGCTTAGTATTGTCACTGGTGGCAATGAACGCCTGGGTTATCGCTATGGCCTTACTCAAGGTTGGGGTCTCTACAGTCAAAAGTTTGCTAAGTGTGGTTTCGTGGCCAATGCCAAGTATGAAAAAGTCTCTGAGCATGTGCTCCAAATGTCCTTCAAATTCGCAATGTCCTGCAAGGCGTCTTAACACGGCGACATAACTCGCCACTTCCTGGCCTTCAGATCTTTTGTAGGTGTAGAACCAGTACCTTGCCATCAGAACGCTTTCCTTCGGGTTCAAATGCTCTCAGACCAGTGGGCACAAATCGTCATAAGATTTCTCCGTGGGTTTCGCTGGAGTGAGCAGATTCTTCATGAGGCCATATGTTGGTGCCCCACAGATGGTGAGGAGGATCGCTCTACGTTTGGCAGCATTCTCTTCCCCACCTAGCTCGTTGGCCATGAAGTATTGGTCGAGTCGCTCCACAAAAGTTTCCCAAACATCTCCCTCTGCGAATTTCTCCAGGATGCCCATTGTCCTCTGCATCTTTGTGTTCATTATCTGTATCTCGTCGCCAGTTGTTGTGTCAGACTGAACACTGTGAGCTCAAAGTAAAGTGTGACCTTAGTCTTTTATTGCAGGTCTCCAGAGTGCCTCTCCAACCTGTGAAGCCTCCTTAAATATCTGTGCTCCCAAGGGATTATGAGATCCCTTGGGACTCTGGGGAATGAGCCCTCTGGTGGCTGTAGAGAGTATATACAATTCCAGATACATAACACACACAGGCTAATGCTTCTTTTTCTACCATGCTGTAGGTTCTTGCCGCCTTTGACAACCTTTTAAAACAAACGCAACAGGTTGTCGTTTACTCGACTCATTAGCTTGTTGGAGCACGCAACCAACTCCATATGATGAAGTATCATAGGCCAATACTAGACGCTTACATGGATCATAATTTACCGGCAGCTTGTTAGAGCAAAGCAGATTAGTAGCTTTATCAAAAGCTCTATCTTGAGATGCACCCCAAACCCAGTTGTCGCCTTTTCTTAGCAGCATGTGCAGTGGCTCTAATGAAGTGCTCAATCTAGGTAGGAAATTACCGAGGTAGTTGAGTAGACCAAGGAATGAATGCAGCTCCATCACATTCTGAAGCTTGGATGCATTTTTGATGGTCTTGGTTTTCAAGTCCATAGGCCTGATGCCGTCAGCAGCAATTTTCTTCCCCAGGAATTTGACTTCCGGTGCCATGAAGACGTACTTCGAGCGTTTCAGTCCCATTCGTTAAATTCAACTGGTGCTATGATCCCTTCATGCTAGAGCCTGTCCAGTTCAATTTCGACCTTCTCCCTCATCATGTACGGAACCGCCCAAGCTTTATGATAGACGGGTCTTGCATCCGAGTCCCACATTGTCCAGACAATGTAGAACCTCTTCCAGGTTGTTCAGATGTTCGGCGGTTTCATGACCTAAGACCAGGATGTCATCTTGGAACACGACGGTTCTAGAGACAGACTTCAGTAGACTCTCCATGTTCCTCGAAAATATGGCTGCAGACGAGCGAATTCCGAAAGGACACCTGTTGTAGATAAACAGTCCTTTATGAGTGTTGATGCATGTAAGTTTCTTCGACGTCTCGACCAGTTCCTGTGTCATGTAGGCCGATGTCAGATCCAGTTTAATGAACGACTTCCCCCCGACTAGTGTTGCAAACAGGTCATGGGTATTGATCCTGTTTCAAAACTCGGTTGATTGTAACTTTGTAGTCTCCACAAATCCTGACAGTGTCATCACTCTTCAACACTGGAACAATGGGGCTGGCCCATTCGTTAAATTCAACTGGTGCTATGACCCCTTCATGCTGGAGTCTGTCCAGTTCGATTTCGACCTTCTCCCTCATCATGTACGGAACCGCCCAAGCTTTATGATGGACGGGTCTTGCATCCGAGTCCACGTGGATCTGCACCTTGGCTTCCGTGAAATTGCTGATGCCTCGTTCAAACAGCAAGGGGAACTTGCTCAGCACTTGAGCACATGGAATATCATCCTCTGATGACAACGTTTTGATATCGTTCCAATTCCATTTGAGATTTTCTCGCCAATTCCTGTCGAACAGCATTGGACCATTGCTTGGAACAATCCATAACGGTAAATTGTGAACCGCACCATCATATGACACCTTGACTACTGCACTGCCAATCACCGTTATGAGTTCTTTAGTGTAAGTACGCAACTTGGCACTGACTGGACTCAGCTTAGGCCTCACACCCTTAGTATCCCACAGCTTGTCGAATGTCCTCTGGCTCACTATTGATTAACGCGCACCCGTGTCCAATTCCATCGGTACCGGCACACCGTTAAGTTTCACATTAATCATTATCGGTTGGCTTTTGTTCAGAACGAACACAGTCCATACACTTCCTCCTCTGGTATCTCAGATGCATATCCAGATCCGCGTTATACTGGTCATCATACTCCAAGTACTCTTGCTCAGTTGCGGACACAAGTGCTGGAGATGCCCCAGTCTCGAACAGCCTTTACAAATGTACTGTTTCAACTGACACTGATGAGGCCGATGATTGCTCTCACAATGCCAACACGGGGAAATCAGATTCATACCCGTTGGCGAACTTTGGGCAGCCACAGGTTTCGCATACGCAGTCCAGTAGGCCCTGCCATATGCAGCTCTGCCAAACGACGATACAATCTGATTTAGTAAGAAGGAGGAATTGAGGGAAATCCTTATTAGTCGGGAAATTGTGTTGGGGCAATTAATGGGATTGAAGGCCGATAAATCCCTAGGGCCTGATGGACTGCATCCCAGAGTACTTAAGGAGGTGGCCTTGGAAATAGCGGATGCATTCACAGTCATTTTCCAACATTCCATAGACTCTGGATCAGTTCCAATGGAGTGGAGGGTAGCCAATGTAACCCCACTTTTTAAAAAAGGAGGGAGAGAGAAAACAGGGAATTATAGACCGGTCAGCCTGACATCAGTAGTGGGTAAAATGATGGAATCAATTATTAAGGATGTCATATCAGTGCATTTGGAAAGAGGTGACATGATAGGTCCAAGTCAGCATGGATTTGTGAAAGGGAAATCATGCTTGACAAATCATCTGGAATTTTTTGAGGATGTTTCCAGTAGAGTGGACAAGGGAGAACCAGTTGATGTGGTGTATTTGGACTTTCAGAAGGCTTTCGACAAGGTCCCACACAAGAGATTAATGTGCAAAGTTAAAGCACATGGGATTGGGGGTAGTGTGCTGACATGGATTGAGAACAGGTTGTCAGACAGGAAGCAAAGAGTAGGAATAAATGGGTACTTTTCAGAATGGCAGGCAGTGACTAGTGGGGTACCGCAAGGTTCTCTGCTGGGGCCCCAGCTGTTTACATTGTACATTAATGATTTAGACAAGGGGATTAAATGTAGTATCTCCAAATTTGCGGATGACACCAAGTTGGGTGGCAGTGTGAGCTGTGAGGAGGATGCTATGAGGCTGCAGAGTGACTTGGATAGGTTAGGTGAGTGGGCAAATGCATGGCAGATGAAGTATAATGTGGATAAATGTGAGGTTATTCACTTTGGTGGTAAAAACAGAGAGACAGACTATTATCTGAATGGTGACAGATTAGGAAAAGAGGAGGTGCAACGAGACCTGGGTGTTATGGTACATCAGTCATTGAAGGTTGGCATGCAGGTACAGCAGGCGGTTAAGAAAGCAAATGGCATGTTGGCCTTCATAGCGAGGGGATTTGAGTACAGGGGCAGGGAGGTGTTACTACAGTTGTACAGGGCCTTGGTGAGGCCACACCTGGAGTATTGTGTACAGTTTTGGTCTCCTAACTTGAGGAAGGACATTCTTGCTATTGAGGGAATGCAGCGAAGGTTCACCAGACTGATTCCCGGGATGGCGGGACTGACATATCAAGAAAGACTGGATCAACTGGGCTTGTATTCACTGGAGTTCAGAAGAATGAGAGGGGATCTCATAGAAACGTTTAAAATTCTGACGGGTTTAGACAGGTTCGATGCAGGAAGAATGTTCCCAATGTTGGGCAAGTCCAGAACCAGGGGTCAGTCTAAGGATAAGGGGTAAACCATTTATGACCAAGATGAGGAGAAACTTCTTCACCCAGAGAGTAGTGAACCTGTGGAATTCTCTACCACAGAAAGCTGTTGAGGCCAATTCATTAAATACATTCAAAAAGGAGTTGGATGTAGTCCTTACTACTAAGGGGATCAAGGGGTATGGCGAGAAAGCAGGAATGGGGTACTGAAGTTGCATGTTCAGCCTTGAACTCATTGAATGGCGGTGCAGGCTCGAAGGGCCGAATAGCCTACTCCTGCACCTATTTTCTATGTTTCTATGTTTACAGTACTTGCCAAGTTCTGTTTTTTTAATGATATCTGCTTATCTGCTTTAAGTTTTTGTCCGTCATCATGCATGCCTGGGCAATCGTGATGGCCTTGCTCAAATCCAGCATCTCCGCCGCCAGTAGCTTATGCAGGATCACCTCGTGGTTGATGCTGATTACAAAGAAGTCCTGCAGCATGTCTCCCAACGCGTTTTCGAACTCACACGATCCAGCTAGACGACTTAAGTCGGCAACGAATTCTGACACATCCTGGACCTCAGAACGAACATGCTTGTAGAATCGATATCGTGAGATGATAATGCCTTCTTCTGGTTTGAGATGTTCATGTACCAGAGCACACAATTCCTCATAGTCCTTGTCCATTGTTCTTGCAGGCGAGAGAAGATTCTTTGTGAATCCATAGGTTTTTGGACCGCAAACCGTGAGGAAGACCGCCCTGCGCCTAACTGCGTCAGTGGGTTCCTCCATTTTGTTGGCCATGAAGTACTGGTCCAGGTGAGCTACAAAATCTGCCCAGTCCTCTCCCTCCACGAATCTCTCCAGAATTCCAATTGTGCTCATTTTTGCATGCAAAGGTTCTTAAGTTACCTTGTCGCCAAATGTTATGTATGTAATAACTCGATAGACTGAATACTGTAAACTAACACAGGTACAAACCTGGCTCTGCTTTATTAGGGCCCAAAGTGATTACATTACATGATGGCTTGCCTTTTACACCTTGGCAGCGCACACATGCGTACAGCCCAATGACCTCTGACAGTGGCGCCACCTGGTGGCTAGTAACCCCAAGCACACATACATGACAATTGTATTTTACCTTGACTTTGAATGTTGATGTTGATTATTCTTCCAACTGCTCATTCACTTCATCATTATGTCATTCGAAAGCATTTCACCCACCATGGTACCAAAGTAAAGCTAGCATTGAAATACTTATTCCTCTTTTTTTTCTATAGATATCCCAAGGAATCAACAACCAAGTTCACAGATAGCAAATATTCAACCACTTCACAGCACCAATGTCAATTACTGCACCTGCCACAAGCAACAGCACAGTGATATCCAGCATAGTGGATAGAGATAGTGAGATTCTTGAGGGAGCACTAGATGTAGCATAAAGTATAAATGAACAGGAATAATAGAAGGGAAGAAAGTTGTTGACCAAAGAGCCACAGATTATTACTGCATCGGGCTTACAAAAAAAAACATGATTTTTGAGCACTCTCAGTTTATGCAGTGATCTCTGAGCATGCAAAGCACCCTGCAAAGCACAAAAGCTACAGTGGAGAAGTCAACTAGATGCACAGTGCAGTGGTCTTTGACTGCTTCACAGAGCTGCAGTCCACTTTGGAGCAAGTGTCGGGTCTATCTGCAGCAGAACTACACTTAACAGAGGTCCTAAATAGTTCTCTCAGGACTGTTCAGACAACGGCACTTGAGATCTTGGACTCCAATGTATAAGGATTTGTCTTATCTAGATTTGCCATACTGAACAGAATCTTGAATCAGGGCTTGCCAATTCTCATTGCTTACCCTGTGGTCTGCTCCTAAAAAGATCACTGAACTTGCTGAGGGAGTGCCCAGCAGCAGGACATGACAGGAGTCAGCACAAATGGGAGAGCTGCCTCTCAAGGCAACCCTTACCACTCATTCGACCTGCTCAGATAACACAATTTGCACTGGAAAGGTGGCAGGATCATTGCAGTATTGTACATAATGGGTCAGCAGTGCAGGGCAGTCTCATGACCCAGCACAAGAAGATACAGGGTCACCTCCATCCCACAGCAAGGTAGAGGCAGTAAGGAGGCTTATCTGGAGACAGATTATTACAGAATACCTTCCTAAAAGAAGAGCTAAAAGAAAATGTCTCACAAATACTAACCAACTATTCCCAATCTCCCTTGTAGAGGTAATTATGGGCAGAACATTTGGGGTCGGTAACAGCCACGAAACGGGAGTTCCTGTGCCAGGCACGGGAGCCCCATCCCACGAGCTATACCCCACGAGCACAAAATCTCGCACCGCAGCTCCTGTCGGGGGCGGGACTGGGCAGAAAGGTCTGCAACGTTTCCAATTCTACACAGTGGTAGATGTAATGCTGTCAGGAAGGCAGGGCTCTCCCCTTCCATTGAAGAGGTGGGCCAAGCTGCCAACTCTGCGGGAGGGAAATGGGGCCATCGCTGGACCACCAGGGAGCGGGGTGTTGTGGCAGCAGCCCGGCTCACAAGTGGAGTGCCGGGCTGCAAAATCACGGCATGGACCCTGCGATCTACAATTAAGAAGGCCGCGACCAGCAAGTCGGCCATTTTCTTTTTACTGCCACACCTTTCCTTTAATTTTCCACCTCGCGGCAGCTTCACGGGGTGCTACTGAATTTTTGCACCCGTGCGAAGACGGGTCACTGCGTATAGTGATGATATTGTCATCGCTGGCACAGCGACCCGGGGCGTTACCGGTTAGCGCCGCCACTAAACCCCCTGCGGAATTTCAGGGGAGTCAGTAGCAGTGCCGTGCTCGGTTGAAAAGGGCGCGAACGCGAGGCACAAATGATCGGAGTTTTTACCCCTATGTGCCTGTTCTGCTTCCCAGATATTTTTTTATGCCAGTAGAGGGCAGTAACACAATCCATTTGCTCATAACATTAAAAAGACTGAGTACTAAGTTTAGAAAGTTCCCAGAAGATCCAAGGGATGCCCGACCACATTTTAAACCTAGCTTCACCTTGGGATGGAATTAAGTTCCATTCAGTGTGAAGTCCAAGCAGTGAGATGCACTCTCACACTGCTTGGCTTTAATGCACTCAGGAGACAATTTAAGATTGGACTCTTGAGTTATGCTGCAACTTTTGCATAGATGTATGCCTGAAACTGCTTTATATTAATGCAAATATAGCAGTACATTGCCAGCATAATTCTATGAATTAAACAATCTGTTGATATAGGAAAGTATAATTGCTTTTTGGAATTGGCACTGGAACTGATCAACAATGCTAAAAGAAGTGGAAATACTTTGTGAGGTCAGGCAAAGGCAACATACTACCACACTCACCCTTTCCTCCCTGCCCACCCTGGGCATCACTACATTCTTCACCCTCTTAAAACAGCATTCACACTACTATGTCTTCATACTGCACCCTGCGTAAGGACACCTACAACTCCTCCAACACACATCAACTGCTTTGCACAACCCCATTTTAACATCCTCACACCCTAACATCCCTCACTTAACCTCTCCCATCACAATTGTCACACAGTCCTTAACTGACCACCTTATTCTCACACGCATAAACCTTCCACCCCATAACTCGCAATAAAATCAATATTTGCTTTGAAATACACTCGGCACTTGTGCCATGATTTATTTATGAATGGTACAGTAAATCAGGAAATAGACCACTCAGTAGGCTTGTACTTCTTCATACAGGTGATGATTCCTGGCGAGGTGCTTCTGGGCCATAGAGATCTGCGATGGTGTCATCTGGTAGGGTAAATAGAAGAAAGTATGGCTGAGGCACTGCGACTGAAGTCGATCAGTCAATGAAGACATTCTGCAGAATTTGCTCTCTGATACCCTTAGAGTAGCGAGTAAGGACACAGCTTGGTTAGCATAATGTATGAGCTGGACGACCTAGGAATGGAATTTCTTCCCATTCACATATGTCAGCGACTGCTTGGTTGGTGCCACTGTGAAACCCTGCACCCTCGGGAATCTAGCTATCCTGTACAAACCACTGGGTCTGTGCCGCCGCTGTCTATGCCACTGAAGTGAATGAATTTAGCTGTTCTATAAAAATGGGCATCCATCTCCTGCCAGATGCATGCCCTGACAGCTTCCTGGCTAATGTTGCACAGATCCCTGTGGCAACTTAGAAGGATCTGGAGCCATGAAAGTTGAGGACTTTTGTCACTTTAATTGTCACAGACAGAGCAGTTGTAGCAGTGGAGCGAGTCTGCAAATCTTCATGATGAAGTTGACAGAGGTGCCTAAAGGCACTGTTGGAGAGATGCAACCATGGCATTTCTTTATTTACACATCAGATTTCCAGTGCAGGCCAACCTCACTTCAAGAGGTGATTAATATCAGCCATGCTAGACACTTCTTCTAACAGACTAAACTATGAAACAGATTTATTCACTCATGGTTATACATGATATAAGCAATCACAGCTAGATGTTGACATCAGTACAAATAATACAGCAGCTTTGAACTATTTCATTTTTGGGTCAGCCAGATATCTGACAATTGTAGAAAATCATCACCATATTTAAAAGTCTCTAAGTCAAGCTACTGAGACATCTATACTTAGCTGCAGGTTTCTGTTTGCTCAAGGGCACTTCCCACTTCATATGTCCTCACAGCCTAGACACAAATTGGCAGATTCAAGGCTCAGCAAGTCCCAAGTGTGCAGAGGAGTACTGCTGGAGTTTAATCAACTAAACTTATGCTTACCAGGACTGCTTCCTGTTGCTCGCTAGCTAGGACCACTACCCATTGGGATATTGCCTTGCAGGGTTATCTGGAGCCGATTGGGAAGAATTCTGACCTCCAGTGACAGATCTATCTCTCCAAGTTCCATTAATGATCCAAGCTGGCTAGTCTATCATTAACAGTGCTCTGGTGTACAGCAGAACTGCCTGCTTACGGTATTAGATTAGTCTACCGTAGAAGGTTCATTTGACTTGGTTCTGTGCTTCTATTGCCACCTTAGCCCCACAGAGACCCCACTTACCTTCCTCCAAGAAGGATAGTCACTAGTTAGTTGTCAGACAACTGAGGGTGCAGATTCGCTTGGTGGACAGCAAGTTCCAGGAAATCCTCATGGTGAGCAGCACAAATCACTATGGGCTAGAAACTCCATTTTTTTTGCATGCTTAACGCCCACTTAACGCCCATTTTACCACTGAAATGACATATAACACCCAAATATCGCCCATTTAGCCACAAAATGGAAACTGACAGGCATTTTTCGGAAACTTATCGGCAAGCGTTACTTTCCCCATGTGCTTAACGCCGGGAAAAAATATTACCACCCGCCCACTATTTTGGGGCGGAATCATCAGAATGGGCGAAATCAACGCCCATAATATCACCCAGCGTTAATTTCCACACTGATTTAACGCCGAGATTCACTAATACTGCCCGCCCACTTTTTTTTGTCGTAAAGAGCATATTTACCGAAACTAGCAGCCATGAGATCGCCCAGCATCACTTTCACCATCTCGCGCACACGTCGCCCACAATATCGCTCGCCCAAAAAGCCACCCAGCAAAAGTGGAATTAACTGGAACTAACCACAGCGTTATGAACGCCATGTTCTACATCACATGTCGCATCCTTTAAAAGACTGCTGTGCTTCAACCTCGGGGGACTTCGGATGTATTCTGGAGGTCGTTGGAGGTGATGTGAACATCTGTACAAACATCTTGACCATACTGTGACCGATTGGAATTGAATAAGTGTCTTTATCGGGACATTCATTGCTTGTGCCCAATTGGTGGAAAACAGAGAGCTATTGCAATGGGGCCTGTCCTTTCTCACCCTCTCTTGGTGACCAATTACATGCAGCAGATTTGAGATTGCCGAAGTTATGTGCCCAATGCAAGATGTGCCAGACTGATGAGGAGGACCAGAAGTTACAGACCCCGAAAGTACAGGGAGAAGCAATCTTACTTCGACTTGCCCGACACTACATGCCTTCGGAGACTGCGCTTCCACAAAGAGGTTATCACTGAGGTAAGCCAGCTGATAAGGGGAGATCTGCAGCCTACCAGCACCATCAGTCTGTCCGAGGTCAAAGTCACCGCGGCACTGTTGTTCTGCACCTCGGGTTCTTTTCAGGCCACAGCTGGCGACATTTGTGGACTTTCTCAGCATGCCACACATTGCTGCATTAGACAAGTCACTGAAGCCCTGTCCGCATGCAGGAGGGACTTGATCCGCTTCCCTATGACCAGGGAGGCACAGAGTGAGAGAGCTCTAGGATTCTCCAGAAATGCAAACTTCCCCAAGGTGCAGGGAGCAATAGACTGTACGCAGATCGCAATGCGGGCACCTTTTCAGGATGCAGAGGTTTTGAGGAATCGCAAGGGATTCCACTCCCTGAATGCCCAACTCATTGACAACCACCAACAAATTATACTGGCAGTGAATACTCAATTTCCGGGCAGCATCCATGATGCTCACATCCTGCATGAGAGCACTGTATCTGACTTATTTAACAATCAGCCACAAGGTCAATGCTGGCTTGGTGTCAAAGGATGTGGCCTCGCCACCTGGCTGATGAACCCCCTACGTGACACCCACACCGAAGCCGAGAGGCGATACAACGAGAACCACAGAGCCACTTGCAATATTGTGGAGAAAACCATTGGAGTGCTGAAGCAGTGCTTTAGATGCCTGGACCACTCAGGAGGCGAGCTCCAATACCACCCTGAGCAGGTAGCTCAATTCGTGGTGGTGTGCTCCATGCTGCACAACTTGGCTATCAGGAGAGGACAAGATGAGCCTGGCAGTCCACCTCACCAGAGAGAGGAAGAGGAGGACGAGGAGGCGGATGCTGACAACGGCCCAGACAATCAGGCTGACGCTGAAGCCATGCCCCCGACCCCCTGTAGACCACATGTCACAGCTGCAAGAGCCTTGCGTCAGGAGCTCATCAATGATTGCTTTGCCTGAAAAAACTTTGGTGTTATTTACAAGACTGACACGCTGCTGGGGATGCAGGTCATACATCAATGGTGGGTATCACCTTGGTGACAGTTAAAGTTTAAGTTGATTGAAGTTAAGTGTCATTATACCCTTTGATAAGGAATCACCAGCGTGTAACGGTGCAGCTATCTGAGCCAATGCACAACAAGGTTTTGTTAAATAAAAAACATTTAAACCAAACATTTGTCTGAAATCATCAGTATTTCTGTAAAAACCAACACCACCCCCCCCACCCCCCCCCCCCTGCTTCTCCTCCCCACCTTTCCCCTTCCCCTTCCCCTCCTGACTCCAAGCCGCCTGGCCGAGGAGCTCCTCAGGCAATGCTCCATTTCGGTGGGGGGGGAATGACGGTCGCACTGCTGCTTGGACGGATACGGGAGAGGACGGTCCCAAGGTGGGAACGTGCTCCGAGCCAGAAGCAAGATGTTGCTGCTGGTTCTCATGTGTCGTTGGCAATGGTGGTGTGGCACCTTGGGGTGCAGTGCCACGCTCTGGGACCACTGGGAGCCCTCTGCCACCAGTGTTCCTGGATACCAGCTCCAGGGACTCTACCTTCCCTTCCATGTTATATTTTATTTGTTGGACAAAAACTCGGTGCCAACTATGTTCTTGGTGCTTAGTAGGCTTTTTGCTGCTGGTGCATCTCCCTTGTGCCTCCCACAACAGTCAAGCAAGCACACACCACGCCTTCAGTCCCTCTGAGCTCCCTCTCACTCTGTCTCCTCCTCTGCGCATGTCATGATGACCCTTGACTTCCTAAATCGTGGAAATCGAGTGTTGCCATGCCATTGCTAAGGACGGCGACACTTTACGGCAGAAGGTCAGCGAGAGTTAACGCTACCGTCAATTTCATATCGCTCGCAGTAACGCCCATTTTAAAAAATGGAGACTAGGTGCTTTGAGAATGGGCGAGAAGCCGGCGATCTGAAAACCCTTTTTTACCGCCCACACCGGAAATAACGCCCATTTTTGGGCGATAAGCACAAAAGTGGAAAATCTAGCCCTATAAGTTATGTGAATGCAATACCACCATCCTGACCACAGCATGGACATGCACCATATCCCATTAAACCCTCCTCCCACCAGCAGATTTTCACCTGCAGCTGCTTGATTCCCTACAACCTATTCATGGTGGGCATTCAGTCCTGGATATATGAGTATGTTTTCTCATACCTGACTTCCAAGTAAAATGTTCCAGCAGCTGTCATCCTGAGTCTGAGTTTTTTCATTGGCTATACATCAGTCATCTACTTTCAGTATGGCGAAAGAATTTGCACAGGGCAGTTTGCATCGTGTAGACCACCTTTATGTTCTGGATGTACAAATCTGCCACGTATCAAACTCGACGGCAACTAGTTAACCCAGGATCTTACCTGAGGGGACTTTTACAAAGAAGCATGACTGGCATGAAGCTGCCTTCCTCTCCAATGTGTATGCCATCTACAAACAACAACTTGCATCTATATAGCACCTTTAATGTAGAAAAACATTCCAAGGCAACTCAGAGGTGTAATCATACAAACATAGATGTGAATTCAATTAAGGAGATATTAGGAGCAGTGACCAAAGGTTGGTCAAAGAGATGGGCTTTAAGGAGGTTGTTAAAGAAGAAAATCCAGAGCATGTGGCTGAACGCTCGGTCACTAATGGTAGGGAAAAGGAAAGAAGGGTTATACAAAAGAATAGAGTCGGAGGAACAGAGAGTTCAGGTGGGCTGTAGTGATAGAAGAGGTTACAGAGATAGGGAAGAGAAAGGTCATGAATGAATTTAAACATGAGGATGAGACTTTTAATTTGGAGGTAATATGGAACTGGATCCAATGTAGGTCAGCAAGAATGGGATGATGGGTGAGTGGGATTTGGTGCAGGATAGGATATGGGCAGCAGAGTTTTGGATGAGCTAAAGTTTATGTATGGCGGGGGACGGAAGACCAGCTAAGAAAACATTGGAATAATCAAGTCTGGAGGTGATAAAAGCATGAATGAGGATTTCAGCAGAAGCTAGGTTGAAACAAGGCAGGTGAAGTTATGGAGATAGAGGCAGGCGGTCTTTGTGATGGAACATATATGGAGGCATGATCTTATTGAATGGCGGAGCAGGCTCAATGGGCCAAATGGCCTACTCCTGCTCCTATTTCTTATGTTCTTATGTTCTTATGTAGAAGTTCAACTCAGAGTCAAATAAGACTCCAAGATTGTGAACAGTCCAGTTCAACCTGAGACAGTGGCCAGACAAGAAGATGGAATTGCTGGCAAGGGTATGTAATTTATAGTGGGGGCTACTGACAATGGCTTTCTAATATTTAATTGGAGGAATTTTCAGCTTATTCAAGACATAATACTGCATGGGCAGTTTGAAAACACAGAGGCAGTGGAAACGTCAAGAGAGGTAGTGGAGTGGTAGAGCTACAGATGGAAGCTGATCCCATATCTTTGGATGATGTCACCAAGGGGCAGAATGTAGATTAGGAAGAGAAATGGCCAGGGCCTTGGATAGATCCTTGTGGGACTCCATAGATAACAGTGTAGGGTCGGGAAGAACATAAGAACATAAGAAATAGGAGCAGGAGTAGATCATGTGGCCCCTCGAGCCTGTTCTGCCATTTAATACATTCTTGGCTGATCCAATCATGGACTCAGGCCCACTTCTCCGCCCGCTCCCAATAACCCCTTATTCCATTATTGGTTAAGAAACTGTCTATCTCTATCTTAAATTTATTCAATGACCCAGCTTCCACAGCTCTCTGAGGCACTGAATTCCACAGATTTACAACCCTCTGAGAGAAGAAATTCCTCCTCATCTCAGTTTTAAATGGGTGGCCCCTTATTCTAAGGTAATGGCCCTTGATCTAGTCTCTTCTTTCAGTGGAAATGTCCTCTCTGCATCCACCTTGTTAAGCCTCCTCATAATCTTATACATTTCGATAAGATCACCTCTCGTTCTTCTGAATTCCAATGAGTAGAGGCCCAGCCTATTCAACCTTTCCTCATAAATCAACCCCATCATCTCCAGAATCAACCCAATGAACCTTCTCTGAACTGCCTCCAAAGCAAGTATATCCTTTCATAAATATGGAAACCAAAACTGAACACAGAATTCTAGGTGTGGCCTCACCAATAACCTGTATAACTGTAGCAAGACTTCCCTGCTTTTATACTCCATCCCCCTTGCAATAAAGCCCAAGATTCATTGACCTTCCTGATCACTTGCTGTACCTGCATACTAACCTTTTCTGTTTCATGCACCAGGACCCCGAGGTCCTGCTGTACTGTAGCACTTTGCAATTTTTCTCCATTTAAATAATAACTTGCTCTTTGACTTTTTTCTGCCAAAGTGCATAACCTCACACTTTCCAACATTATACTCCATCTGCCAAATTTTTATATAAGAGAAGCCATTGCTGGAGGTGCTCTGATTACAAATTGGCAAGTAAGAGTAGAATCAGGCGAGGGCAGTCCCACTGAGCTGGACAATGGTGGAGAGGATGGTGTGGTTGACTGTGTCAAAAGCTACAGAGCAGTTGAGGAGAATGAGGAGGGATAACACACCACAGTCACATTCACCTGATTAGAGTTGCAGGACAGATGGGCATGGATTTGAAAACTGACAATATATTCAAGAGCTTTGGCGAGAAAAGGGAGGTTGGAGATGGGGCAGACGTTTGCAAGGCCAGAGATCATCAAGAGTGTAACTTTTTGATAAGGGCGGATTTGAAAGGGATAGGTCAGTAGCTGAGGTGATGGAACCATTCACAATGTCAGTTAGCATGGAGACCAGAAAATTAAGTTGGCTGGTCAGCAGTTTAGTGGGAATGGGATCAAGGGAGCAGGAGGTATGTCTCATGGACAAGATGATCTCAGAGAGGCTTTGAGGGGAGATAGAAGAGAAACTGGAAAGAAATGTAGGTTCAGGGCTAGGACAGGGTTATATGAGAGGAGGTATGGATTGGTATGAAAGGAGAAGGTAAGCTGGCAGCAGAGCCAGTGAATGGATGGTTTTAATCTTAGTGACAAAGAAGTCCTTGAGCTCCTCGCACTTGATGAAGGTGAGGGTGAGGGAAAGGGGAGAAGGGTTTAAGGAGATAGTTGGTAGTGAATAGAAAGCTGGAAAAGAAGCCAGGATGGTCCTGTATTCGAGGCTTAATTACTTTATCATCTTCTTCAAGGACCCCAGGAGCCAGCAGGAAAAGGCTGTGGGCTTTGCAACCATCGCAGGATTCCAACAAGTGCAGAATGCCATCGATTGCACATATGTAGCTATTAGGGCTCCTGCCAATGAACCTGGCATCTTTATCAGTCACAAAAGCTTTCACTCCCTTGTTGTCCAGCTGGTTTGTGATAACTAACAGTGATTAATGCAGGTGTGTGCCTACTTTCCAGACAGAGGTCGATAAACTTTTGGCAGTTAAGAGAATTAAGGGATATAGGGATAATGCCTGAAGGTGGAGTTGAGGTAGAAGATCAGCCATGATCTTGTTGAATGGTGGAGCAGGCTCGAAGGGTCAAATGGCCTACTCCAGCTCCTATTTCTTCTGTTCTTATGAGGTCAAGACTATGTGGAAATCAGCAGTATGAAGTACAGTGCACCATGTTGTTAATATATATATTGTTCATGAAGAAACATATAAAATGGCACAGTTGATCATCTGCATAGTGCAGAGTAAAATAGTAGGCTGGCTGATAGCTATTATATAACAACAATTACTTTTATTTATATTACCATTAGTCAGTACAATTGCTGCTGTCCCCTTCTCTAAGCCTGTCCTTCGATTGGAATCCACTTTCCACCACCGTGTATAGCCTTCAACTAAAACTCGAAAAGAAAATATCCCAACTGAAATGGTCCCTTGCAATACGAATACAAGACTGATAAAAACACTAGTCACAATAATTCCAACACTTTTAGGTAGAGGTAATTAAAATTATATGTCATTGTGTAATTCCACAAGTCCCTAAAATATTACAAGCATATCTTCCCTCTACTTACTCTTAAACTCTTCACCAGATTCCCCACCATTATATATTAGAAAAATACATAGTTATGTGTTTTATACTGAAATAAAAATGTTCTGGCACTGACAGTGAGATTGCACTATCTAAGTCAAAGAGAAGATTATGGCCCGGATTTTGTGGTAGTAATAATGGTGAGGCTATCAGTACCCACTGTTATTAAGGGATAGCAATAATCGTCCACACATGCAAGTTAAATGCAGAAGTCAGAAAGTTGCTGTCCAATTTGCCCTGCTCCTCCACAAGCTTTGCTACAGTGGTACCTCGCTGAGAGATTTGTATTCAACCACATGAAGGGCATGAAGTTGCAGTACTTACCCACTAGATACCCACTAAACACACTAGAAAAAGTTAGACCTTGTCCATTCAAGTGTAAGTGAATTTTTAACGTGTGATCAGTCTTAATTGCTACCAAATAACCTCTCTGGCACTGTAAATTTACTTTTACAAGTGTGGAGTCTCATTCCTTCAGATGTTAATTATTGTTGGAGATTTTTTTTTAAATTAAAATTAAACCATTTTGTTTACTTGTTCTTTCTGTCTCTTTTATCTCTCTTAATTCCATCTTTCTTTCCCTCCATTTTGCTTTCTGTACATGAATTTTCATTGAATTAAATGTTCAAACTTGCACTTCCTGGTTTAAACTCTGCATGCCTCAGTGAGGATTCTTCAATCTGATTGGTTGAAGAGTTATGTTGTTGCTTTGCCTGTTTGTACAGATCCCAGATCGGCTGTAAAATGCACTGCACTGTACTGGACTCCCGATTACCGTAAGTTGCTGTTCAAAAGCTCACGAAAAGTCTCTGGGCAGCTGTAAACGTAATGAATGGTGAATGTTGTTCATTTGCTGCTGACTGCAAAGTCTGGACCAGTGAAATCTGCACATGTGCAGAAGTGGCAAATTACAAACAGTGGATGGGAGTCAGTCAAGAAACACAAACACTGGTTGAGAAGCTGCAGTCCGAACTTGGCAGACGGGGGTCGAAAAAGCTGCAGATGTGGACACTTAGCTACAGTGTTTCATGGTGGTCAGTGAAAGGTCTGTGTGGGATGGAACCCTTCTTCCCTACAGTCATTTTCCCTTTTTGCCACAAATCCATTTGGAAGTTACCTCCAAACTAATTGTGGGCACTTCAGTCTTGACTGTTCAAACACCCTGTAAAACTACCTAGCCTGGGCATCACTTGCTTCTGAAGTTGGAATTGAAAAGATAAATTGATAAAAGAAGAGAACATCTACCTGAAGTTGAAGGGATAATTAAATTTTCAATAAAATAAACAGGTTGTGAGCAGTCTAGGTGATTCCTGTAAGAACGTTCTGGAAAAATAAAATTGAATATTGACAAAACCTGTCAGTCCAACAATACCGCTGCTTGGATTTGGGATCATTTTTGAACTGATTAAATTGATTCAGGCATTTTGGGCCCAAGTTTCCACACGATAAAAAACGGGCGCCCCTCCGAGCTGGGAGGCCGTTTTTCACGCCACAAAGTGCGCCTAAAAAAACCCTCCGTATTCTCCACCTCCCTACAGGTCCTTTGACCCTCGGCGCGGCGCAGCAGGAGCTGCAGGGGGCGGAGCTAGGACCCTGCGCTGAAAACAGTGCCGGGAGCTCTGCACATGCACGCTACAGTGGGCACGCATGTGCAGAAGCTCCAGGTGCCCGAAACTGTGTGGGAGGGGCCCGAAGCACGCAGCCCCTAGCCCTGGCCGAATGGCCACACTGGGGCTGCGTGAATAAGGCTCCTCCCACGGCCAGCTCCTGCTTCCTGCCGACTCCCGCTCTTGCTTCCCCCCCCATTACCCCCGACCGGACCGGACCCGACTCGACCCGCCTGTCGCTGCCGCTGCTGCTTCCCCGCCGCTCCTGCTTCCGCCCCCCCCCGGACCGGACCGGACCCGACTCGACCCGTCTGCGTCTGCGTCCGACCTGACCTCCCCCTCCCCGACCTGACCTCCCTCTCCCTGACCTGACCTCCCTCCCCGACCTGACCTCCCTCCCTCCCTCTCTCCCTCCCTCCCTCTCTCCCTCCCTCCCTCTCTCCCTCCCACTCCCTCTCTCCCTCCCTCACTCTCTCCCTCCCTCCCCCTCTCTCCCTCCCTTCCCCTCCCTCTCTCCCTCCCTCCCCCTCTCTCCCTCCCTCCCTCCCCCTCCCTCTCTCCCTCCATCCCCCGCTGACCCGAACCAAACCTCTCTCCCCAACCCAACCCAACGCCACCTACCTCTGGTGCTGGGGACGGGCCCTGCCCGAAATCTCGGGCCCGGCCGTTCAGCCTTCGGTCCCGACGGCAAACCGCTTCCTAAAGGCCTGCCTGAAGAACTTTCACACAGGTAGGAACATGGTTTATTTAATCTTTTCTTTGCTTATAAATGTTTATTCAGGTTGGATTTATTTGTATAATATTTGTATAAGTATAACTAAGGATTTATTGTAGAATTTAATGACTTCCCTTACCCCCCCTCCCCCCCTCCACCTCGTTCCCTACGCCTAATTTGTAACCTGCGCCTGATTTTTTTAATGTGTAGAACAGGTTTTTTCAGTTCTACAAAAATCTTCACTTGCTCCATTCTAAGTTAGTTTGGAGTACGTTTTCACTGTGGAAACTTTGAAATCAGGCGTCAGTGGCCGGACACGCCCCCTTTTGAAGAAAAAAATTCTGTGCCAAAGTAGAACTGTTCTACCTGACTAGAACTGCAGAAAAAAAAATGTGGAAAATTGCGATTTCTAAGATAGTCCGTTCTCCACCAGTTGCTCCTAAAAATCAGGCGCAAATCATGTGGAAACTTGGGCCCTATATATTAGGTTATTTTGGGGGAATAAAAGGTCTTCTAAAATAAAGAATAAACAAACAAAATGTGTTAATAACTTGGAGCAAGTGGGAACATTTGATTTTTGTTTTCATAAGAATATTGTATTGGACAGTAAAGTTCCTCCAAGGCTCATGAATTAGATACAATGGTAATTAATGGGATGCACCACTTAAATGCAAGGTAGAAACAGGAAATGCTCTATTGCACCCCCAAATGGGAATTTTTCTAAAATCATTCTCTTAGTTGAATTGAAATAAATCACCTGGGTGCAATTCACCAAAAGGTATCAGTCTGGTATTGATGTACATTATAGTAAAAGTCAGGAAAGTGAGGGTGAAAATAATAAATTGATAGCTTTCTTCTGGAGAGGTTTGTGTCCTTGCCTATGAAAAACATAGAAAAACATCGAAAATAGTTGCAGGAATAGGCCATTCGGCCCTTCGAGCCTGCACCACTATTCAATATGATCATGGCAGATCATGCACTTCAGTACCCCATTCCTGCTTTCTCTCCATACCCCTTGATCCCTTTAGCTGTAAGGACCACATCTAGCTCCCTTTTGAATATATCTAAAGAACTGGCCTCAACAACTTTCTGTGGTAGAGAATTCCACGTGCTCACAACTCTCTGAGTGAAGAAGTATCTCCTCATTTCGGCCCTAAATGGCTTACCCCTTATCCTTAGACTGTGACCCCTGGTTCTGGACTTCCCCAACATCGGGAACATTCTCCTTGCATCTAACCTGTTCAATCCCGTCAGAATTTTATATGTTTCTATGAGATCCCCTCTCATTCTTCTAAATTCCAATGAATATAAGCCTAGTTGATCCAATCTTTCTTCATATGTCAGTCCTGTCATCCCGGGCATCAGTCTGGTGAACCTTCGCTGCACTCCCTCAATAGCAAGAATGTCTTTCCTCAGATTAGGAGACAAAAACTGTACACAAATATTCAAGGTGTGGCCTCACTAAGGCCCTGTACAACTTTAGTAAGACCTCCCTGCTCCTATACTCAAATCCTCTTGCTATGAAGGCCAACATGCCATTTGCCTTCTTCACTGCCTGCTGTACCTGCATGCCAACTTTCAATGACTGATGTACCATGACACGCAGGTCTCGTTGCACCTCCCCTTTTACTAATCTGTCACCATTCAGATAATAATCTACCTTCCTGTTTTTACCACCAAAGTGGATAACCTCACATTTATCTACATTATACCGCATTTTGCCATGTATTTGCCCACGCACCAAACCTGTTCAAGTCACCCTGCAGCCTCTTAGCATCCTCCTCACCGTTCACACTGCCACCCAGCTTAGTGTCATCTGCAAATTTGGAGATATTACATTCAATTCCTTCATCCAAATCATTAATATATATTGTAAATAGCTGGGGTCCCAGCACTGAACCTTGCGGTACCCCACTAGTCACTGCCTGCCATTCTGAAAAGGACCCATTTATTTCTACTCTTTGCTTCCTGTCTGCCAAGTTCTCTATCCACGTCAATACATTATCCCCCATACCATGTGCTTTAATTTTGCACACCAATCTCTTGTGTGGGACCTTGTCAAAAGCCTTTTGAAAGTCTAAATACACCACATCCACAGGCTCTCCCTTGTCCACTCTATTAGTTACATCCACAAAAAATCTAGAAGATTTGTAAAGCAGGATTTCCCTTTCATAAATCCATGCTGACTTGGACCGATCCTGTCACTGCTTTCTAAATACGCTGCTATTACATCTTTAATAATTGATTCCAACATTTTCCCCACCACCGATGTCAGGCTGACTGGTCTATAATTCCCTGTTTTCTCTCTCCCTCCTTTCTTTAAAAGTGGGGTTACATTAGCTACCCTCCAGTCCATAGGAACTGATCCAGAGTCGATAGAATGTTGGAAAATGACCACCAATGCATCCACTATTTCTAGGGCCACTTCCTTAAGTACTCTGGGATGCAGACTTTCAGGCCCTGGGGATTTATCGGCCTTAAATCCCATCAATTTCCCTAACACAATTTCCTGATTAATAAGGATTTCCTTCAGTTCCTCCTTCTCGCTAGACCCTCGGTCCCCTAGTATTTCCGGAAGGTTATTTGTGTCTTCCTTAGTAAAGACAGAACCAAAGTATTTGTTCAATCGGTCTGCCATTTCTTTGTTCCCCATTATAAATTCACCTGATTCTGACTGTAAAGGACCTACATTTGTCTTCACTAATCTTTTTCTCTTCACGTATTTGTAGAAGCTTTTGCAGTCAGTTTTTATGTTTCCTGCAAGTGTACTCTCATATTTTATTTTCCTCCTCCTAATTAAACCCTTTGTCCTCCTCTGCTGAATTCTAAATTTCTCCCAGTCCTCAGGTTTGCTGCTTTTTTTGGCCAATTTATATGCCTCTTCCTTGGATTTAACACTAATTTCCCTTGTAAGCCACGGTTGAGCCACCTTCCCTGTTTTATTTTTAAGCCAGACAGGGATGTACAATTGTTGAAGTTCATCCATGTGATCTTTAAATGTCTGCCATTGTCTATCCACCGTCAGAAAACTTAAGTTGATAGTCTGGCCACTAGTCGAGACATTGGGACCATGCAGGGAAAGATGAGCAAAGATCTCCAGACAGCTCACGATCTTTTGATAAGATCTCCTGAAAGCCCAAGAATTAAAATTAACACTCAACACCAGGTCTGGTTTTGAAGATTCAAGTAGTCTTTAATTTCTTGCATGGGAGAGTCAAGTCTGCAGTCAACCTGTTGCTGAGCTGTCCTCATTTGCTCTCTCTGAACAAAGAAAACACAGGGTTTTTATACAGTTCCTCGGCCTATAATGGCCGGACATTCAATACATGAGACATACGTTGATTTGAATGGTCAAAACGTTTTGCTGATAAATGCCTGCAATTCATGGTTTGGATTCCCACTGAACATCTCTTTTTAGAATTGTTTCTTGCTTTTTTAAAAAACGGTCACCATAGCAACTAACTTCGACCCCTCATTTCTTGCATTACAAAGAGCCTCTCTCTCTCTCTACATTTCCAGCACGTTTGTCAGTCTCTTGCAGTCATAACAGACTTCGGGTGTCCTATCCCCCCCACCGCCCCCCCCAACTGTTTCTAATTGATGGAGGCTACTGGCAGTTGTTCCTTTTTATGTGTCCTGATGGATGCTGTCGTCATCACATCCACTGTCAGCTTATTTTGTCACTTTCTCAGTCAATAGTCTAGTCCATTTACTTAATTCATAAAACGCGCGAGTGACTAAAACGAGGGCTTTCTCCTCCTTTTGTTTCTTTTCCGACTCCCACCATTTTCTTTGTTCAGCGGGTGGGTCATCTGGTTTCCAATTTTGTTTAATCATTATTTCAATTAGTTTTTGATTTTTGTCTGCTAGGTACTGTGTCAGGGACCCCTGGTCCCCACTCGAGTTTCTCACTTCCCATGGCTATAGGTTGTCAGTGGTACATCCCTTACTTACTCGCCCTGAATGAGATTAATACTTGCAACCTATTGGTTGTCAGCAGTAAATCACTTACTTACTTACTCCTCACGAGTGACTCCATTACTTGCAACCTTACTGTTGTCAGCGGTATGTCCCTTACTTACTCGCCCTGAGTGAGACTAATACTTGCAACCTTATTGATTGTCAGCGGTACGTCCCTTACTTACTCCTCATGAGTGAGATCATTACTTGCACCCTTATCAATTATGAATCGCAACGTTACACAGACACACTTCTATATAACCGATCGCAATTGTTTCACCTGGGATCTTCCGCTGACTACTTGAAGTCTCGGCCAGACCTGCAGATTCAGATCTCTCAGGCAGTTGACACCAAACAGATTTCTGCCCTTGTCCTAACTGTGCGTGGTAATTAAAGCATAGTCATGCCTTTGACATGGCTTCCATCAGCCGGTGTCGGCCGCCTGCTTGAGACCCTGCTCGCAGAGCCAATTGTAGTGGAGTATTTAAAATTAATACTCAACACCAGGTTTGGATTCGAAGATTCAAGTAGTCTTTAATTTCTTGCCAGGGAGCGTCAAGTCTGCAGTAAACTTGTTGCTGTTCTCACTTGCTCTCTCTGAACAAATTCAGGGTTTTTATACAGTTTCTCGGCCTATAATGGCCGGACATTCAATATATGAGACATACATTGATTTGATTCAAAGTAAAGGTACGATCCTAACCACACCTGTCCCCAGTACTTTTCCATAAACCTCACTGTGCCCCAAAAGTTCATTAACACATTAGAATGTTATCATATCTCTCATGCCTTGACCAGATGGAGTTTTTCCATTGTGTCACTTTTGACCCCTTGCTCTGTTTTTCTGTCTCTCTGGGTTTCCTGTGGTTCAACAGTTTGGCCTCCTGTAATTATCCGCGGATTACACAGCTTGTAACAATTAATTATTCTGATATGTTATTTCCCTTTAAACACCCTTATAAAGTTGACCACTACAAAAGCCTATGTCAGCTCGTTTTAATTCTGAGATCCATTCTTAACTCTTTAATTATAACAGAGCTCGACAGCCCCACTTCACCGCTCAAAACCCAGCACGGATTCGGTTGAGGATTCTGGATTTCAGACAATTTCTTGTCTGAAATCTGGAAAAACCCCAAAACCGGAACGGTTTCGGTCCCAAGGATTCCTGATTTCGGACGTTATACCTGTACTTCCAAGTGTTGTGTTAGCGGCGAATTTTGCAATTGTGCCCTGTACACACAAGTCCAAGTCATTAATATATAAGAAAAGCAGTGGTCCAAGTACCGACCCCTGGGAAATATCACTGTATACCTTCCTCCAGTTCGAAAAACAACTGTTCATCACTACTCTCTGTTTCCTGTCACCTAGCCAATTTCATGTCCATGCTGCTACTGTCCCTTTTATTCCATGGGCTTCAGCTTTGCTGGCAAGCCTATTATGTGTCACTTTATCAGCGCCTTTTGGAAGTCCTTGCACACCACATCAACCGCATTGCCATCATCAATCCTCCCTATTACCTCATCAAAAAACTCAATCAAGTTAGTTAAACATGATTTGCCTTTAACAAATCCATGTTGGCTTTCCTTAATTAATCCACACTTGTCCAATTGACTGTTAATTTTGTCCTGGATTATCGTTTCTAAAAGCTTCCCCACCACCGAAGTTAAATTGACTGGCCTGTAGTTGCTGGGTTTATCCTTACATCCTTTTTTGAACAAGTGTGTAACATTTCCAATTCTCCTGTCCTCTGGCACCACCCCCATATCTAAGGAGGATTGGAAGATTATGGGCAGACAATTGACAATCTCCACCTTTACTTTCCTCAGCACTGAAGATCATCCCATCTGGTACTGACTTATCTACTTTAAGTACAGACAGCCTTTCTAGTACCTCCTCTTTATCAATTTGCACTAAAGAACAGGTCTCAAACATGCTCAGTTGCTTGACAACAACACAACATGAAATGGCCATGTGGCTCCGGAGAGTGAGACAATGTTTTAAATCACCAAGGCACTGATATATACTCCATAGAGAAACTGACTTTGAAACAATCAGGATAGAGTTAAGCACACTGGTACCTGTCAGAGGGATTAAAATTAAAGTAAAAAGTGATACATAATTTGGATTGGGACAATTGAGGGCTAGGGAGAAATACATTTAGCAAGAATTATCCACAAGGGGTGAAGGGTATGCTGGAAAAACTTTTAATCCATGATTTATTGATTAGATGATAAACTGTAGCTTGTTGTACACTGTAATATGATTTTCTTTGTATCTGATGTTGCTTGAGACCTATGCTTGCAAGACTTGATCGACGTGCTAATAACTCAGAATTAATGAGCGTCCGGCAGAAGGATAAAAATATAAAATTGAGTGAGGGGTCTATGGGCTAGACTTTCCATCGGGATCTATATCACCCAAAAATGGGGAATATTTCCGGCGTTAGTAATATTATTTTTCGGAATCGCCGGAATATCGCCCAT
Organism: Pristiophorus japonicus; assembly: GCF_044704955.1. NCBI lineage: Eukaryota > Metazoa > Chordata > Chondrichthyes > Pristiophoridae > Pristiophorus > Pristiophorus japonicus. The sequence continues at coordinate 372,781,530 of NC_091977.1, forward strand.
TTTAAAAACCACTAGTTTTGATTTTTTAATTTGGGCGTTAGCCATAGTGATGTGAAATGGGTGTTAGCGATTTATTCCATTGTGCAAGGCCGGCGTCCATAGCAACGGCCATTCTGCGCATGCATAGTTTCTTTTTGCTAATTAACAATTCCCACGATTCGGGACATCAAGGATCATCCGCACATGCGCAGAACAGAGAGAAAGAGAGTTGAGTGTGGTTGTGGGTGGAAAGCTGGTTTTGACGGATGGTGATTAATTAATTTTTGGCCGAAAAGAATTGAAAATAATTAAAAAGAAATAATGGAGCACGTAGAGGAAGTGTTGAGTGATGTCATAAAGGTGGAGAAGGTGGATGAAGGGAGTGATCTCGGTGTGGTGGGAGAGAAGATTGGTGGCAGAAGGCGTGCCTGAGGCTGCCCTCATCCACGAGGTAGAAACTCGTTGGGCCCAATTGACCCAGGGTGGTCATGGGAAACCACCCCCAGGGTTTATCAACGAATATGGGCAGAGATCACCGAAGTGGTCTCGTCGGTGACACATGAGGTCAGTGAGCTAAATCATTGCCGCAAGCGCTGGAACGATCTTGTTGGTTCCGGAAGAGTAAGTATTAAATTTATTAAATTTATAAATTGTAATGATGCAATGACTCATTAATTCAAATGTAGATCTGCTGGATTATAAATAGGCTGGTAATCTTGGTGTCATACGTTAATTGCTAACCTCGATCTTATAAATTTATTCCCAGATCGTAGATATAACCATGCATTCAATTGCATACAAAGCGTATTATCATACAACATTAACGATGAATAGCAAGGGTGATGACTAATTGTGGATTATCTGTGAGTTGTGTTGTGTGTGTGTTGTGTAATAGTAATAGTATCTATTAATATCTGTAATATCTGTAATAGTACCTAGGCAATGAGCTTATGCACCTTTACAGAGGAACCTGTCGAAAAACCAGGCCGAGCAGAGGCGGACTGCAGGAGGACCGGCAGACCTCTGCCAACTCACCGACTTCAAGGAGCAGGCGTTGGCGTTAGTGGGGGTCCACAATCAGTCAGCCACCCGTAGTGGTGCTGAACCTGTTCTTGTGCCACGTGAGTAATGTATAAACCATTGGTGAGTTAAAGTAATTTCATGCCATTTCGGTGCAACATATGAGTGATGTAATGTTATATAATGTTATGTAAATAATGATCGGATCATGAAATATCATTGTAATGCAATGCAAATTCTGTACTATCTTGGGGCTTAATTTTCCCCAGTGATTTGCACCGTTTTTTTTGAGCAGGCTGCTCTTTTTGGCCTAAGTTCAAAAGCCACAGTTTCCCCGATCTATTGGCACCAGCTTAACTCAGTTAGTTACGATTTTTTTAGGTCAGTTTTTTTTTCAGTCAAAGGGGGCGTAACCAGCCACCTATGCCAATTAGGGAAGTTTGGCCAGCTGGGAGTTACTCCAGTTGCGCTTAGGCCAGCGTATATGACCTCTGCTGAAAAACTTTCCGGAGAGTTAAGGAAATCGGCGCAGCAGATGCCCGGACACACGAAAGGAATTGAAAAACACATAGCAGCAACTTACCTCCAACCCCGCCCGAAGGCCATCCGGTCCCATTCTCTTCACACACATGAGAAGGAGAGAGCGAGAGAGAGACTGACTAAGACCGGACTGGAAGAATGGGGACCGAGAATGGGACCAGACCGGAAGAATGGGGACCGAGAATGGGACCGGACCGGCAAGCCCTTCCGGTGGGGTTGGAGGTAAGTTGCTGCTATGTGTTTTTGAATTCTTTTAATGTGTCTGGCTGTATGCTTCACTTTGCAGCCTCAACTCGCACTGTGTCCCTGGTTACCATGGCAGCCTGATCTTTTTGGCGCAGATCAAGGCTCCATCCCCAAAACTAAAGGTCGGGTTATGCCACGTCAAAATGAAGAAACGGGGAAATTTATAATTTTTTTTTGGCATACTTAGACCCCCAAAAATCGGGGGTAACTCTTCAAGTACGCCAAAAAAATGCTTTGGGGAAAATTGAGCCCATGATGTGAATTATATGTGACGTCTGTCAGTGATATTTAGAGCAGTAGTGTTGCTTCTCGTTCATATGCCTGCATAACGTAAGCATTCTCATATCACCCTGGCATCCCCTTCTCTTCCACTAACCTCATTTATGTTTTCTAGGATTCTGCAGGCTTCACAGGATCCCCATGTTCTCCAGCCTATGCAGTCTGTACCTGGAGGCGAGGAGGCAAGAGCTTCTCCTCGACTAGTGCAAGTCCTCTTGTCCACTGAGGACAGTGAGGAGGTGGAAGAAGAGCCTGCAGCAGGTCCTTCAAATGCTCCTGTGGCCACGTCCTCATCCACCGAGGAAGCAGCGGGGCCAAGCTGCTTGCAGCAGGGCACCTCGAGTGGTTCAATGCCTGCACCGACCCCGCGGAGGCTGGTTGGCGAGGTCACTTTGCTCCAAGACCAGCAGAAGTCAACCTAGACATGGTGCAACTGTCTTGGACGAGCGTCAACATTGATCGAGAGCTCCTCCAGGCAATGGGTTAACTGGGCACGTGGCAAGTAGACCGCGATAGTCTCGGAGGAGATGTCCCGGATGGTTGCGGTACTGGAGAGAATAGCCGATTCCATGGATGCCAGACAAGTAGAGGAGAGGCTCTTGCCTCCTCGCCTCCAGATACAGCCTGCATGGGCTGGAGAGCCTGGGGAGCCTGCGAAGCCTGCAGAACCCGGGGAATCTGGGGAGCCAGTGGTCTCGGAATACGGCACTGCACCCCAAGGTGACGCATGCGAGTTAGGAGGAAGCAGTTGCTTCTGACTCGGAGGACGTTTCTTTGCAAACAACCTCTCCAGCTTCTCCAGCTCCATGGCCACAAGTAGGGGAGGGGGGGTGTTATGTATGGAGAAAGAGTCAGACTGAACACTGTGAGCTCAAAGTAGTGTGACCATAGTCTTTTATTGCAGGTCTCCAGAGTGCCTCTTCAACCCGTGAGGTCTCCTTAAATACCTGTGCTCCCAAGGGATTGTGGGATACTTTGAGACTCCAGGGGATGAGCCCACTGGTGGCTGTACAGAGTAAATACAAGTTTACATATATAACAACACTACCCCTCCAAAGTCAATAGTGTAACTATTTACAATGTGAGTTGATCTGGTTGATCGTCTGTGAAAGCTGGTATTGTTGGATCATTTGTTGGACCCTCGCTAGGCTGCTATGCAGCTGGCCTTGCTGGGCTGCCAGGTGTGTTGGGTCCTGCTGGGCTGCTGTGGATGATGGGTTCTGCTTCGTGGTCAACCATGGTGCCGGTTGCCACTGGTGTGTATGTTGGGGGGTCAAAAAAAGATAGGGTCCAAGGTGGGTTGCTCAGGATAGTCCATGAATCTGAGTTTGATTTGGTCCAAGTGTTTCCAGTGAATGAGTCCATTTGAAAGTTTGACCCGAAACACCCTGCTCCCCTCTTTGGCCACGACAGTGCCGGGACGCCACTTGGGACGTTGTCCATAATTCAATACAAATACAGGATCATTGAATTCAATCTCGCATGACACATTTGCGCTATCATGGTATGCACTTTATTGAAGCCACCTGCTCTCTACCTGTTCATGTAGATCAAGTTGAACTAACGAGAGCCTTGTCTTAAGTGCTCTTTTCATGAACAGTTCAGCAGGTGGGATCCCAGTGAGCAAGTGGGGTCTTGTGCGGTAGCTAAAAAGGACTCGGGATAGGCGAGTCTGTAGTGAGCCTTCAGTTACCCTCTTCAAGCCTTGCTTGATGGTTTGCACTGCTCTCTCTGCCTGACCATTAGACGCTGGTATAAACGGGACAGATGTGACATGTTTGATCCCGTTACGGGTCATGAATTCTTTGAACTCAGCATTAGTAAAACATGGCCCATTATCGCTCACCAGGACATCGGGTAGGCCGTGTGTGGCAAACATGGCCCGCAGGCTTTCAGCAGAGGCAGCGGACGTGCTAGCCGACATTATCTCACATTCAATCCACTTGGAGTACGCGTCTACAACCACAAGGAATGTTTTAGCCAAGAACGGGCCTGCGTAGTCGGCGTGTACTCTAGACCACGGTTTGGAGGGCCAAGACCATAAACTTAGCAGCGCCTCCCTGGGTACATTGCTTAACTGCGGGCATGTATTACATCTGTGAATGCAAGACTCTAAGTCCGCATCGATACCGGGCCACCACACGTGGGATCTGGCTATCTCTTTCATCATTATGATGCCTGGATGGGCACTGTGGAGGTCATTGATGAAGGTGTCTCTGCCGTTCTTGGGAACCACTACATGATTGCCCCACAGAAGGTAGTCTGCCTGTATAGACATTTCATCTTTGCGCCGCTGGAACGGCTTTATCTCTTCCTGCATTTCCACTGGGACACTGGATTAGCTCCCGTGAAGCACACAGCTTTTGACTAGGGATAATAAGGGGTCCTGGCTCGTCCAGGTTTTGATCTGACGGGCAGTGACGGGTGATTGCTCACTCTCAAATGCTTCCATAACCATGGCTAGATCTGCGGGCTGTGCCATTTCCACCCCCGTGGTGGGCAATGGCAGCCTACTGAGAGCATCGGCGGAGTTTTCTGTGCCTCGCCTGTGGCGGATGGCGTAGTTGTATGCGGACAACATGCGCGCCCATCTCTGGATGCGGACCGATGCGTTGGTATTGATCCCTTTACTCTTGCAAAACAGGGTTATGAGTGGCTTATGGTCAGTTTCCAAATCGAACTTTAGCCCAAACGGGTATTGATGCATTTTCTTTACCCCATAGACACACACTAATGCTTCTTTCTCAATCATGCTGTAGGCTCTCTCAGCCTTAGACAGACTCCTGGATGCGTAAGCAACCGGTTGCAGTTTTCCGAAATCATTAGCTTGTTGCAATACACACCCGCGCCATATGACGACGCATCACATGCTAGTACCAAACGCTTACATGGATCATACAACACAAGCGAGTTGTTTGAGCATAACAATTTTCTCGCTTTTACAAAGGCATTTTCTTGGCTTTTGCCCAAAACCCATTCATCCCCTTTTCGTAGTAAGACATGCAGTGGTTCTAACAGTGTGATGAGACCCGGTAAGAAGTTACCAAAGTAGTTCAGGAGTCCCAGAAACGACCGCAGCTCCGTCACATTCTGTGGCCTCGGTGCGTTCTCGATTGCGACCGTCTATGCATTGGTGGGCCTGATGCCATCCGCCGCAATCCTCCTTCCCAAGAACGCCACTTCAGGAAGCAGGAAAACACACTTCAAGTGTTTTAACCTGAGCCCCACGTGGTTGAGTCAGCTAAGTACCTCCTCCAGGTTCTACAGATGCTCGACTGTGTTCTGACCTGTGACCAAGATGTCGTCCTGGAAGACCATGGTGTGCGGGACCGACTTCAGTAAGCTTTCCATGTTTCTCTGGAATATCGCCGCCAGTGATTAAATTCCAAGTGGGCATCTGATATAAATAAAAAGACCTTTGTGCGTCTTGATGCAGGTGAGGCTCTTCGATGCTTCCTCCAGTTCCTGCCTCATTTAGGCTGAAGTCAGATCCAGCTTCGTGAACATCTTTCCCACTGACAGCGTTGCAAAGAGGTCATTGGCCTTTGGTGGTGGGTATTGGTCCTGCAGGGAGAAATGATTGATAGTTACTTTGTAATCGCCACAGATTCTGACGGTGCTGTCTTCCTTGAGGACAAGAACGATCGGGCTGACCCACTCGCTGAACTCGATCGGTGAAATGATGCCCTCTCTTTGCAGCTGGTCTAGCTCGATCTCTACCCTTTCTCTCATCATGTACGGAACTGCTCTCACCTTGTGATGAATGGGTCATGCCCGGAATTAGGTGGATCTACACTTTTGCCCCATGGAATTTCCCGATGCCTGGTTCAAACAGCGAAGGAAATTTGTTTAAGACCCGTGCACACGAAGTGTCATCAGCAGGCGATAACGCTCGGACGTCGTCCCAGTTCCAGCGTATCTTTCCCAGCCAGCTCCTGCCGAGCAGCGTGGGACCATCGGCCAGTACACCCAGAGTGGTAGCTTGTGCACCGCTCCATCGTAGGAGACTTTTACAGTAGCACTGCCGATTACAGAATCAGTTCTTTCGTGTAAGTTCTTAGTTTCGTACGAATTGGAGTTAAGACTGGCCTTGGGGCCTTGTTGCACCACGATATTTTGAAAGTCTTTTTGCCCAAGATAGACTGGCTCGCACCCATGTCCAGTTCCATTGACACCGGGAGTCCATTTAGTTCAACGTTCAGCGTTGTCGGGGGACAATTTGTGGTGAATGTGTGCACCCCATGTACCTCTGCCTCCTCGGTCCGAGGCTCTGATTCGTCGTGATCCTCCGTGGATCTGTCCTCCTCTGCAACATATTGGTTTGCAGGTTTAAGAGGATTCGCAGCTCGCCTGCACATATGCTGGAGGTGTCCCATTGTTCCACAGCCCTTGCAAACATACCCTTTGAATCAGTATGAATGGAAACGATGATCACCCACGCAGCGCCAACAAGATGTTAATGGCCTTGCATTCATCACCCTTGATGGTGGACTTTGAGACATCTGCGGACGTGCAGCTGCAGACATGTGTGACCTGCCCTGTACGTTGCGATTCGAAAACAACATCACTGTGTTCACAGTACTTGTAGCAGCACTTGTGTGCTGAGAGATTTGTTTGGTATTGTCACTGGTGGCAATGAACACCTGGGCTATCGCTACGGCCTTACTCAAGTTTGTGGTCTCTACAGTCAAAAGTTTGCGAAGTATGGTTTCGTGGTCAATGCCAAGTACGAAAAAGTCTCTGAGCATGTGCTCCAATTGTCCTTCAAATTCGCAATGTCCTGCAAAGCGTCTTAGCTCGGCGTCATAACTCGCCACTCCCTGGCCTTCAGACCTTTTGTAGGTGTAGAACCGGTACCTCGCCATCAGAACGCTTTCCTTTGGGTTCAGGTGCTCTCAGACCACTGTGCACAAATCATCATACGATTTTTCCGTGGGTTTCACTGGAGTGAGCAGATTCTTCATGAGGCCATACATTGGTGCCCCACAGATGGTGAGGAGGATCGCCCTTCATTTGGCAGCGTTCTCTTCCCCATCTCACTCGTTGGCCACGAAGTATTGGTCAAATCACTCGATAAAAGTTTCCCAATCATCTCCCTCCGAAAATTTCTCCTGGATGCCCGCTGTTCTCTGCATCTTTGGGTTCGCTATCTGTATCTCGTCGCTAGTTGTTAATTATGGAGAAAGAGTCAGACTGAAGACTGTGAGCTCAAACTAAAGTGTGACCTTAGTCTTTTATTGCAGGTCTCCAGAGTGCTTCTCCAACCCGTGAGGCCTCCTTAAATACCTGTGCTCCCAAGGGATTGTGGGATCCCTTCAGACTTCAGACTGTATAGTGGCTGTACAGAGTAAATACAAGTTTACATATATAACAGGTGGAATGTATTTTTTTGTATTCTTGTTATTAATAAATTTGTTGACTGTTGGGTGGGTGGGTGTTTTTTATGTTTATAATTGTTTTTGAAAGTTTGTTGTTTTTATTGTTGTTATACCATTATATATTATGCTGGTGTTAATGTTGTTATTGTTTTTTTTTAATTTACTGTTGGGCTGGAGGTGGGTGGGTGGGGGGTTGATGGGTGTTTATTGTTAAAAAAAATTCTTTAAAACTTTTGAAATCATTTAAAAAAAATTATTTAACTTAACATTGTTGTGCAATATGTTCGAATAACAGAAACGTTAAACATCGATACAAAGTTTGCAAACAATGGCGAGGCCAGGCCAGGCAAGGATGAAACGTAACATAACACAACTGTAACTGTCACCAACGTAACATCACGCAAAGCGTTCATTTATGAGCTGCTGATGCAACGGGCTTGCAGCGGTGTGACTCCCATGGGGCTGTTCCTGCGGTCTAGGATGGGATGGGTGTGGAAGTACAGGCCATAAGGTCACTGTCTGGGTAGACAAAGCGGAGCCAATTTCCCCCAACACAAGGTCCGAGTTTCAGCAGGAAAAAAGCTAATTACTTAGACTTACTGACCTAATCACCCCAAACTTACTGGCACCAACTCGACAGTAGGAAAGACCCTGATCACCTGAGACTTACTGGCACCAACTCGACTAGTTAGGCATGAAAAGCAGGGTATAAAGATAGACAGGTTCAGACAGTCCATAGCGAGGACCTAGGAGCAACACTTGGCAGAAGTAGGCACCAGGGAAGAGATCCTTGATGGAACAGTCAGAAGTAGGCACCAGGGAAGAGACTCTTGACGGAACAGGCAGAAGTAGGTGCCAGGGAAGAGACCGTTGACAGAACAGTGTTAGTACGGACTGATCATCCGGGGACCTATTGGGTAACTATAAAGTATCAGTGGTGAGTCTTGTACTTCTTCTGTATTAAATGAACATTAACGGTACCACCATTGTCTAATGTATCATTTGGTATTTAACTCAAGAACTGTCGCAGGCAACTACTAGTCCCGCGAATAGCGAAATTGCCGTTCGAGCAACAGTGGGGGCATGGTTTCAACGCCAGCCTGTTTGTCCTCCCCGAGGTCCTCATCCTCCTCTTCTGCCTCTCCTCTCTCCTGAGGTGGACCGGCAGTCCCATCTGGCAATTCTTGTCCCCTCCTGAGAGCTAAGTTATGCAACATGCCACACACCACAATAAACTCAGCAACCTGCTCAGGGTGGTATTGTAAATCGCCTCCTGAGTGGTCCAGGTATCTGAAGCACTGCTTAAGCACTCCAATTGTTTTTTTGACAATATTGCATGTGGCTATATGGCTTTCATTGTACCGCTTCTCGGCTTCCATCTGGGGCTTACGCAGGGGGGGTCATTAGCCAGCTGGTAAGGCCATATCCTTTATCCCCCAATATCCAACCATGACCTTGTGGCGGACTCTTTAACAGGTCAGACGCAGTGCTCTCACGCAAGATGTGCGCATCATGGATGCTCCCTGGAAAATTTGCATTTACTGCCATTATTATTTGCACATTCAGGGAATGGAAACCCTTTCGGTTCTGAAGCACCTCTGCATCCTGAAAAGGTGCTCGCAGGGCGATGTGCATACAGCCTATTGCTCCCTGCACCTTGGGGAAGTTTGTGATTCGCGAGAAACCCAAAGCCCTCTCAGTCTGTGCTTCCCTGGTCATCGGGAAGTTTATAAAGTCCATCCTGCATGCGTAAAGGGCTCAGTCACCTGTCGAATGCAGCAATGTATGACGTGCTGGGAGGTACCGCAAATGTCGCCATCTGAGGCTTGAAAGGAGCCCAATGCATAGAAGGAAAGTGCTGCAGTAACCTTGACCTCAACAGGCAGTGCTGTCCTGATGGTGCTGTTAGGCTGCAGATCTCCTTTAATTAGCTGGCATATCTCACTGAAGCCTCCTAAGGCACAAGTTATCGGACAAGTCCAGGTGTGATCGCTTAACCCTGTAAGTGCGTTGGGTGTAAGGTCTCCTCCTCCTCAGCAGTCTGCCACTTCTTTAATTGGGCACATAATGCTCTTCAATAAACCTTCTGCAGCATGTGAGTAGTCATCAATACTGGTTGAGAAATTACAGGCCCTATTACTATAAATGCCCTATTTATATGTCTTCAAAATTATTAAATTGTCCTCTAAAAATGCAAATGAAACTCAAAATTCACCACAATGTGATTAGATGGTTGTCAAGAGATTTTACAACCACCTTCAAAGCACTCACGAATTACCTCAAGCTCCCATGAACTTGAAGCAGCCTTTTATGAAAAGTCCTCCGAATGACAAAATGGCGTCCATACCGTTGGGTTAAGGTCCGATGAGTGCAGCTTTTCTTGAGCGTCTTTTTGGGCGAGCGATCTTTTGGGTGGTATATGGGCAAGATGCCGAAAGTAACGCTTGCCGATAATCTGGCCGATATTTGGGCGTTAGTTTCCATTATTACAGTCTTCTGGGCGGTGCACGAGTGATGACGTCAGATTTTTTTTTTTAAATATGCGCGGACGGTTCAGCTAACTCCCAGCGTTAATTGTATGCCGAAAGTTACGCCGGCGGATAAATAGGCGATAATTGGGCGTTAGTTTCCATTTTAACTCAAATATGGGCATTAAACTCAATTCATTGGTTAAATGGGCAGTAACTGGGCAATCCCGATGGAAAGTCTAGCCATTATAGAGTCTCCTCCCCCTCAAGGAGTGGACTGTAAGATTAGAATCTTTTTTGTTTCTTAATTTGCTTATACGTGTTTTTATATGTGTTTTCACGGGTAAATGGGAAAATAATGGCTAACTTGACTAAATAAAGAACAACCATTTATCATAATACATATAACTGAACAATAGTGAATTGAAATATTACAGCAGGACCTTGAAAAATGGCTACTGCTCAAGCTGAGCAACTAGACTGATAAGGTTAGCAAAGCAGACAGATAGGAAAGGTTCTTGGAATAGCTAAACTGAAAAAGTACAAAAAAGGAAGGACTGAAGAGGGTCAGGTGACATGAGAGACCCTATGGAGAAAGAAGGCTAGGTTAAGTGTCAAAGCTAGGTTTGACCCAGGGGAGCTCCATCGGTTTGAATTGAAAGTAACTTATGAAGAAAGGTTGAGCAGGTTGGGCCTGTGCTCATTGGAGTTTAGAAGAATAAAAGGTGATCTTATTGAATTGTATAAGATTCTGAGGGGGCTTGGCAGGGTAGATGCAGAGAGGATGTTTCCTCTCATAGGGGAATCTAGAACTAGTTTCAGAATAAGGGGTCGCCCATTTAAAATGGAAATGAGGAGGAATTTTTTCTCCCAGAGTGTCGTGAATCTTTGGAATTCTCTAGCCCAGAGAGCGGCAGAGGCTGGGTCAGTGAACATATTTAAGGTGGAGCTAGACAGATTTTTGAATGATAAGGGAGTCAAGGGTTACGGGGAGTGGGCAGGGAAGTAGAGTTGAGGCCAAAATCAGATCGGCCAGAATCTTATTGAATGGCGGAGCAGGCTCGAGGGGCCAAATGGCCGACTCCTGCTCCTATTTCTTATGTTCATGTGTAACGGTGTAAGAAGTGGTCTCTCAGGCACAAGGAGTGTAGAGGTATTTAGCCAAGGACTTTGGACCATCCAACAGATGGACCAAGAAGGTACGGGCTGGCGGAGGGACCACACATGCCTCACCAAGGTGTCTGGAAGCTAAGGCCAGCAGGGTAGACTCTGAAATACTACAGGTTACGGAACAGTTCCTGCAGATTGGAGGGTGGCAAATATAACCCCACTATTTAAAAAAGGAGGGAGAGAGAAAATGGGGAACTACAGACCGGTTAGCCTGACATCAGTAGTAGGGAAAATGCTGCCGTCTATTATAAAGGATGTGATAACGGCACACTTATATAATATCAACGGGATTAAACAAAGTCAACATAGATTTATGAAAGGAAAATCATGTTTGACAAACCTACTGGAGTTTTTTGAGGATGTAACTGATAGAATAGATAAGGGAGAACCAGTGGATGTAGTGTATTTGGATTTTCAGAAGACCTTTGATAAAGTCCCACATAAGAGGTTAGTGTGTAAAATTAAAGCACATAGGATTGGGGGTAATGTATTGGCATGGATTGAAAATTGGTTAACTGACAGGAAACAGAGAGTAGGAATAAACGGGTCTTTTTCGGGATGGCGGGCAGTAACTAGTGGGGTACCACAGGGATCAGTGCTTGGGCCCCAGCTATTCACAATATATATATAAATGATTTGGATGAGGGAACCAAATGTAATATTTCAAAGTTTGCTGATGACACAAAACTAGGTGGGATTGTGAGTTGTGAGGAAGATGCAAAGTCGCTGTAAGGCGATTTAGATAGGTTGAGTGAGTGGACAAACACATGGCAGGTGCAGTATTACGTGGATAAATGTGAAGTTACCACTTTGTTCGGAAAAACATATGGACAATGTATTATTTCAATGGTGATGGCTTGGGAAGTGTCGATGTACAAAGGGACCTGAGTGTCCTTGTACACCAGTCATTGAAAGAAAACATGCAGGTGCAGCAAGCAGTTAGGAAGGAAAATGGTATGTTGACCTTCATTGCAAGAGTATTTGAGTACAGGAACAAGGATGTCTTACTATAGCTATACAGGGCCTTGATGAGATCGCACCTGGAGTATTGTGTGCAGTTTTGGTCTCCTTACCTAAGAAAGGATATACTTGCCATAGAGGGAGTGCAGCGAAGGTTCACCAGACTGATTCCTGGGATGGCAGGACTGTCGTATGAGGAGAGATTGGGTCGACTAGGCCTGTATTCACAAGAGTTTAGAAGAATGAGAGGGGATCTCATTGAAACGTATAAAATTCTGATGGGGTTGGATAGACTGGATGCGGAGAGGATGTTTCCCCTGGCTGGGAAGTCTAGAACAAGGGGTCACAGTCTCAGGATACGGGGTAGGGTAGGAAATTTAGGACTGAGATGAGGAGAAATCTTTTCATTCAGAGGGTGGTGAACCTGTGGAATTCTCTGCCACAGAAGGCTGTGGAGGCCAAGTCACTGAATATATGTAAGAGGGAGATAGATAGATTTCTAGAAACAAAAGGTATCAAGGGGTATGGGGAAAAAGCGGGAATATGGTGTTGTGATGGGAGGATCAGCCATGATCATATTGAATGGCTGTGCAGGCTCGAAAGGCCAAATGGTCTACTACTGCTCCTATTTTCTATGTTTCTATGACTCATGCAGATCATACCCAGGGCATAACGGGAAATAACACTCTTGTTTGCACCTTGTTTAACTGCTGCTCAGATACTGTAACATATCAAGTCTTGCTTACACTGAATAAAGTACAATCACTGTCACCAATTAAGGTCAAGTCAAATCTTTCGAAACTTAACAGTGAAAGGGTTAATTGGCCAAGACCCCGTAACTCTAACAAAATCCATTTCATTGATTAGAAATATAGAAACATTTTGTCTCCCTCTGTCTCCCTGCATAGGTTCCCATCCCTAGATTGGTTCTAGATCTTGTGCATGGGCCAGTGGAAGCACTTCAGTTACATATTTATGAGTTCAAGGAAAAGATAAATAAACAACTTGATTAACTGAGCTCCTTTCAATGGCTTTCTTTGGAGATCTTTCAATAAGCAAGGAACAAGCATATATAGGAAGGGGAGTAGCTGCACAGTTCCTGCTAATTATAGTCTTTAAGAAATTATACAGGTGTCTTACCTACAGAGGCTTTCTTTGCCTCAATTTCTATTATAGCCCAGTCAAAGCTATAACTAACTAGTATATTAAAAGGGCTGGATTTTTGGCTTGGTGCTGTTTCTGTTTTTGCCCCGAAGGGGTGGCAATGGCAGTGGCCAGTTCCAGCGCCCCGCCGGGGTTTTTGGGGCCGGGTTCGGTGGGGTGCGGAGCATTACCGCTCAGAAGAGGTGAGCCGGTGTGCAGCGCCCCTGGTTGTGACACCGGCTCAATTTTTGGCTTCCGCCCAATCCGTAGCACTCCACAGAGTGATGTGCTGGGACCGCCTGTGAAAGCGGGTGGTCCAAACTGTAGCAGCTGCCGTGAGGTAAGTAATGTCGACCTCAGGTAAGTGTGATTGGTTTTTATTTTATTTTTTTGCGATTGATATTGTGGTGGCGTAAGTTATTTATTGGGAATGTTTTTGTTGTTTTTTTTCAGGTTTTCTTTCTCCCCAGGCCTCTCTTAGAGCACTCCCAGGCTGGCTGTTTAGCTCGCGATTTTTGCTTGCTCAGCATGCCTAACACCCTAAGAGAGGTGTGCAATGCCTCCCTGAGCGCTCCGCCCCACACTCAGGGCCCAGCTGCCCAATTTTGCTGACAGAGGTGCAAATTTTTCCCAGACGCAAACTTTACCGCCATTACTGCCCCGAAATGAACAAAGCCGAAAATCCAGCCCCAAGTGTTTTATACTTTTCCCCAAAACCTTTTGAAATACTGTCACATCTTTGAGAAGTCAATTTTCAAGGCTCAGCACATTACTTAAACAGAGATCATCCAGTGCCATATCACATACATACAGGCACATTGCTAACCATCTGAGGTGCTTGACATGTGCTGTCTAGGCTGGGGCTGTTTTGATCAGATTATCTTGCTTTATAGCCTGGTGATACGTATTCATCCTTCCTAGTACATGGGTGTGTTTGATGATTGTTTGTCGAGATACACGCGTCTAATAGTCAGCAACAATATTTTGACTGACTTCTTTACCTCCTGCATAACCAAAAGAATAGAAGCCAATTTCCCAGCATTCAGTTGCAGAAGCTAGTTTGAGGGTTAACACCTTTCTTAAAGGTACTTGCTACAAAACATGGCACAGCGACTATAATATATAAACAAAAGTACTCCATTTCCACAATATAACCTAATGTGTTCTTCATAAGATTGATCTAATTAAAGTTTCTGGTGGCTAAATTGGGCCACGTAGCACCCATTTTTTAGATACTACGTGGCCACATAAGGATTGAAAATGGGGTCCTAAATGCACATGCATGCTTCCAATGCGAAATGCACAGGATGCCCATCTTGATAAAAGGGCTTGCACGCACACCTAACGACTGCTGGCAATATATAAAGCAGCGAGATGAAGACACAAATCAATATGCAATGCTGATTTGATGCCAGCACTGCCATTTTCAAACTTTACACTCAAGCCTACACCCTGTCTTAACCTCATGCAGCTGAATACAACATTAAATGGAATGAAGGACCCTCCACCAGCGCTATTTAAAGCGATCAATAACTACTTACAGGTTAGTTGCTGGATTATTTCTTCTGGCTGATGGTGCAATTGTACGCATTTTTGGAGCTTTCCTCTATTTTCCTAAATTTTGAATACTCTACAGGGAGTTGTCTGGCTTGAGTTGAAGACATATTTTGGTCATTTAAAATCTTGTGCTGAAACAAGTTGTTTCCAGACATGTGTGGCCTGGTAGGGCTATCTCTGGGAATTGAACATGACTGGGAGAATGAAGAGAGGCCACACAGAGCAGGACAAGCTGCTAGAAGAGGGAGGAGGAGGAGGAGGAGTAGAGCACTCAGCAGGAGGCCTCTGCAGAAGGTCTTCAGCAAACAATTCTCTTACCTCAACTTCAGCCAGTACCAATGCATGAGATGTCTTCCACTTCACAAAAGAGGCCAACTGCTGCATCCATAACTGCAACCTTAAAGCAAGGCAAAGACAGCATTGCCTATGGCTATCAAGGTGATCGTGGCTATTAACTTTTATTCATCCCGTTTCTTCCAGGCTGCTGCTGGAGATATAAGCAGCATTTCACAGTTTGCTGTATATGGCTGTATAAGGGAGGTCACCTGAGATGCTCTATACACAGAGAAACACTTTCATCGCGTTCCCTTTTGCGAGAGACAAGCAGGCGGAGTGAGCATGAGGTTTTGCAACAGACTGCGGGCTTCCCCGTGGTGCAGGGTGCCATTGACTGCACACACGTTGCGTGCGCTTCCTGTGACTTCAACCATTTTCATGAACAGAAAGGGATTCCACTCCTTCAATGTTCAGCTGGTGCATGACCACAGGCAGCGCATCATGCAGTTGAATACCCGTTATCCTGGCAGAAGTCACGTTTCTTTCATTCTGCAGGAGCCCTCTGTGCCAGCTGTTTTTAAACAAACAAGTCAAAAGCTGGCAACTTTGTGACGTGGGTTATCCCTGTTAAGTATCGAATAACTCCATGAGGCTAAGTACAGTGAGTTAGTTCAGGCATGACCTTACTCCAGTTTATTTATTCTCAAAGTGAGGATTCAACATGGCTGCCAACATTATATACACGGCTTGCACGTGTCTGCCAGTGACCATTAGGACTGCGACAGTCGCGCCCTCCGGTGGCAGGTAAAGCCCAGTTAACATACAAAACATCATTCCCCCCAAAGTCCTTGGTACAGGTTGTATTTACAAGTTGGGACGGTCCAGGGCCTTCCGCTCCCTGGTTGATCTTCTCAGTTCGAATCCAAGCTTGGGTGAGTTAGTAGGACCATTGCTGCATTGTGGAGCATTCGGTCTGACAGGTCTGTCAGGGATGGTAGGTTCGACTTCGTGAATGACACAAGGGGCAACTGATGGTTGGATGTGTGTTGGTTGGTCGATGATGATGTCATCTTCAAGTTGTTCTAGGTTGTCTGTGAATCGCAGTTTGGTTTGGTCGATGTGCCTCTTGTACGTTTGGCCATTTAACAGTTTGACTACAAACACCTTGTTCCCCTCCTTGGCCAAAACCCAGCCAGCAACCCACTTTGGACCATGACCATAATTCAGGACAAACACAGGGTCATGAACAGCAATGTCACGTGATACAGCCGCGCAATCATGGTACCATTGCTGCCGTTGCCTTCTGGTTTCGACATGATCATTGAGATCCGGGTGTACAAGGGAGAGCCTGCTTTTGACGTCTCTCTTCATTAACAGCTCGGCAGGAGGGACCCCGGTGAGTGAGTGGGGTCTCGTCTGGTAACTGAGCAGAATGTGGGACAAGTGGGTCTGCAGGGAGCGTTTTAGGCTCTGCTTAATGGTTTGGACAGCCCCCTCTGCTTGACCATAGACACGGGTTTGAAAGGGGCAGACCTGACATGCTTGATGCCATTATGGGTCATAAACTCATGGAACTCCGAACTTGTGAAACACTGTCCGTTGTCGTTGACAAAGACGTCGGGCAGGCCATGGGTGGTGAACATGGCCCAGAGGTTTTCAATAATGGCTGTAGACATGCTGGATGACATGATTACACATTCAATCCATTTGGATTAAGCGTCCACTGCCACTAAAAACATTTTGCCGAGAAAGGGGCCGGCATAGTCTATGTGGGTCCTTGACCGTGGTTTTAATGGGCATGACCACAGATTCAGCAGAGCCTCCACAGGTGTGTCACTCAGTTGCATGCAAGTGTTGCACTGATGCATGCATGACTCCAAGTCCGAGTCAATGCTGGGCCACCAAACGTGATCATCATCTTCATAGGCAGTCCCTCGAATCGAGGAAATGACTTGTTTCCACATCAAAAAGTTCACAGGTGTTTCAATGATGGACCTAATATTCCACGTCCGAACTAAATCTTGAAGGATGGAAGATGCCTGTGCTTGGATTTTTTTATCGTGTGGTGACCGTTGCACACCAGCCACCACATGGGCTTGTCAGAGCTAGGTCTTGGTCCAGTAGCAAGGATTAACCAAGACGACTGGAGACCTGCTCTGCTAAACGGACCTAGTGCACACACAAATGTGAGACCTGGCAATGGCCTTCATCATAACAATGCCTGGGTGGGTACTGTGTAAATCTCGCACAAAAGTTTCCCCTCCTTTTTTTGGCATAACAGCACTATTACCTCATAACAGATAATCAGACTGAATAGACAATTCATCTTTGCGGTGGCGATAAGGCTTAATTTCATCCTGCATTTCCCTGGGAATGGCAGACCAATTTCCATTTAGGACACATCTTTTTATGCTTGACAGTACAGGATCCTGATTGGTCCAGATCCTAATTTGGTGAGCCGTGATGGGTGATCCCTCGCTCTCGAAGGCATCCATGACCAGCAGCAAGTCTGCGGGCTGCAGCATTTCCACCCCGGTTGTGGGCAATGGTAGGCGGCTAAGCGCATCAGCACAGTTTTCAGTGCCTGGTCTATGGCGGATGACATAATCATAAGCGGATAATGTCAGTGCCCATCTTTGGATGAGGGATGAGGCATTGGTATTTAAACCTTTGCTTTCAGAAAACAATGAAATGAGCGGCTTGTGGTCTGTTTCAAGCTCAAACCGAAGCCCGAACAGGTATTGGTGCATTTTCCTAACCCCATATATGAATGCTAAAGTCTCTTTCTTTACCATACTATACGCTCTTTCAGCCTTAGACAGACTTCTGGACATGTATGCAACTGGTTGGAGTTTGCCTGATACATTGGCTTCCTGGAGCACACAACCGACCCCATATGATGAGGCGTCGCAGGCCAGCACTAACCGCTTACATAGGTCATAGTGTACCAGTAATTTATTGGAACATAGCAGGTTTCTGGCCTTCTCAAAGGCTCCATCTTGAGATTTGCCCCAAACCCAGTCGTTACCCTTTCTCAGCAACATGTGCAAGGGCTCTAGCAATATGCTCAAAGTAGATAGAAAGTTACCGAAATAGTTGAGAAGACTCAGGAACGAACGCAGCTGTCACACTCTGGGGTCTGGATGCATTCTTGATGGCCTCTGTCTTCGAGTGCGTAGGCCTGATGCCTTCTGCTGCAATCTTGCTCCACAGGAATTTGACTTCTGGTGCCATGAAAATGCACTTGGAGTGTTTTAGCCTGAGTCCCACTCTGTCCAGACGACATAGAACCTCTTCCAGGTTGTGCAGGTGTTCGGTGGCATTGCAACCAGTGATCAGGATGTCACCTTGGAACACGACGGTTTTCAGGACGGACTTCAGCAAACTCTCCATGTTCCTCTGAAATATGGCTGCCACCGAGCGAATTCCGAAAGGGCAACTGTGATATATAAACAGTCCCTTGTGCGTGTTGATGGACGTCAGTTTTTTCGAAGATTCGACCAGCTCATGCAAGCGGAGGTCAGGTCCATTTTGGTGAACGACTTCCCCCCACCCCCCCAGTGTTGCAAACAGGTCGTCAACCTTGGGTAACGGGTACTGATCATGTATCGAGACTCGGTTGATTGTAACCTTGTAGTTGCCACAGATCCTGATCGTGCCATCACTTTTCAACACCGGGACAATTGGACTGGCCCATTCGCTGAACTCAACTGGTGATATGATTCCTTCCCATTGAAGTCTGTCCCAGTTTGATCTGTGCAAAATGATATGCCAAGTTGATTTAAACTCCTCCATTTTCCATGACATTGTGTGCAGACTTTCTAGCAGACATTCCAGTGTACCAAGCATTTGGTTATGTACATCCATCAGCCTTCTTCTGTAGCCTGGCCCATCAAAGTCCTCATCTGACTCCTCTGCAGCAGAATTAATCTGCGACCTTGCCTTCCAGTGAGATGGCACCTGCGCTATCCATTCCGCCCGTCCTGGCTCCTGCGCACTTGGGTCCGGTGTCTCACCACGTGCCAATCCCCCTTTGTGATATCTTCAGGGAAGCACACAACACACAACTTGTAAGATGACTGCAGGTTCGGGCAACCTCTGACCTGCTAGTCAGGTGACCTGCTCTGTATTAAACAGCACTAGCTGCAGTAATACAGGTGTCCACAGTGCGGGGCTACAGACATTACACTTCTCCCTCCTTAATGAAGAAGTTATTATAACAAACAATCATCATACATAAATTGCATGGTTATACATAACAAGAGCTATGGACTTATTTTGCCATATTTACAAATCAAGCTTAACCACTTGTTTTCTGTTTCGAAGAGGATACCTTCGTTCTCGAACAGGACCTTCCAGATATGGTGTCGAATTTAAACTCATTCGAGGCTGATCCTGAGGGAAGTTTTCCTCCAAGGGATGCCCTTGATTTCCATTTGAACTCTCTCTAACTTCAGACTCTTTGTTTTCCTGACTCGGACTCAGACTTAAATTCTGACTTTCTCTTGGATTTGTTTCCAGTACATTGGATGTAGGATATGCTACTGGTGTATCAAAACTATCTGATGAGTCAGAAATAATTGAATCACTCCCACCTTCAACTACTTCCATGTCTGTGTTAAAATATGATCAAAGTGAACAAACCTAATCTGTCCATTATCAAACTTCTTGACCAAATAGGTGTGAGGACCACATATCTTCACCACTCTTCCTGGAATCACTTTACCCATTTATGGTGATGGTTCTTCACTCTCAGCTTCTGGTTTAATTTCACACTTCTCTCTTTTACTCTACCTCTATCATGATTCTCTTTCTGTTTTAATTGTTTCTCTTCTATGGACTGTGCCAAGTTTGGTTTTAACAACGAGAATCTGGCTCGTGGTCGTCGTTTGAGAAACAGCTCTGCTAGCGTGCCATCAGTAGTTGTGTGAGGAGTATTACAATACGTTATTAGAAAATTAGCCAATTTGTGGTCCAATGACAACTGTCATTTTTTGGATTTGGATCCAACATTTGTTTAATGAGGGCACGTTTTACAATTTGTACACTGCGCTCTGCTGCACCATTCGAAGCAGGGTGGTACGGTGGAACCTTGGTATGTTTCACACCATTTTTGCTCGTGAACTGTGCAAATTCTTCTAAACAAAATTGTGGTCCATTATCCAAAACAATTTCTTCTGGGAGGCCAAATGAAGAAAATAATCTTCGCAAAATGTCTAATGTTTTACTTGTTGTTATTTTCCACATTGGAAACACCTCGACCCGCTTCGAATGGCTATCAATCACAATGAACACTGGTTGTCCTTCTAACTCAGCAAGATCAAATGTAGCCTTTGCCACACCCGGGAGGCCATTTCCATGGCTGTAATGGTACTGATGGTGGTTGTTTGCTTACCAATTGACATGTCGTATACTGACTTATGATGTACTCTATATCTTTATCAAGACCCGGCCACCATAAGTAACTGCGTGCAAAACTCTTCGTCAAGCACATTCTCAGGTGCTGGTCATGGAGGTCTCCTAATAATTTGGACCTGAATTTATTTGGTATAACCACTCTTGCACCCCACATGATACAATCTTTCTTGACTGATAATTCATTCCTACGAATGAAGAATGGATGAATATCTTTGTCTGTTACCTGGTTTGGCCATCCGTTTGCAATATAATCATACACCTTTGACCTAACTGGGTCATGTTTGGTTGCTCTACCAATCTCTTCAGCTGTGACTGGCAGTTCATCAATGTATGAAAAATAGAACACCGCTTTCCTATTGGATGTAACTTGTGATGGGGAAGGCAATCTAGATATTGCATCAGCATTACTGTGATCAGCTGATCATCTGTCTTCAATATCAAAGCCCATCTCTGCATTTGGGCTGCAGCTAATGTTGGAACTGGGGACTTTGGATGGAGGATTGCTGTCAGGGGCTTATGGTCCATAACGAGAGAAAACTTACGACCATACAAGTATTTGTGGAACTTCTTGACACCAAAAATTAATGCCAAAGCTTTCCTTTCAATTTGTGCATAATTACTCTCACTGGCACTGAGAGTGCGTGAAGCAAAAGCAATTGGTCTCTCCTCCCCACTATGTAATACATGAGGGATTACTGCCCCAATCACATGCTAGCTTGATCTCCTGAGATACGTCATAGTGAACTAACATGGTGCTCTCTACCAAGTTGCTTTTACACTCCTTGAATGCTGTATCGCATTCTTTTGACCACTTCCAATGGACCTGTTTTTTCAATAGTTCATTCAGTGGATGTAATACTGTAGCCAAATTTGGTAGGAACTTCCCATAATAGTTCAAAAGATCCAAAAATGATTGAAGTTTAGTGACATTCTTGGGAGTGGGTGCATTTCTGATTGCACCCAGTTTTTCCTTGGTTGGATGTAAACCATCTTTGTTTACTCTGTACCCTAAGTACTCCACTGAGTTTTGAAATAACTCACACTTGCAAGCAGGCACTCGTACTCTGTGTTTCTCTAGCCGTTTGAGGATTTCATTCAATATGTTATAATGAATTTGCTTATTTGGTGCTGAAATTAGTATGTCATCTAAATAACATACTACCCCTTCAATAACTTGCAAAATCTGGTTCATTACCCCTTGGAATATGGCAGGGGCGAAGACACTCTAAATGGTCGCCTATTAAATTGATATAGGCCTAGATGGGTATTTATAGTCAAGCATGACTTGGACTCCTCATCTAGTTCAAGCTGTAAGTAGGCATTTGTAAGATCCAACTTTGAGAAAATCTGACCTCCTGTCAGTGTTGTGAACAAATCTTCTATATTTGGCAATGTATTGGGAACATTACCTTCTAGAACCTGGTTTTCGATTACTTTATAATCACCACACAATCTTACCTTACCATCAGACCTAGGTACAACAACAATGGGTGTAGCCCAATTACATCGATCTATCTTAGAAATAATGTTCTCAGTCTCTCGTCTTTTGAGTTCTTGCTCTACTTTCTCCTTGAGTATATATGGTACGGAACGTGGCTTGTAGTAAACCGATCTAGCTCCTTCTGTACCCTGACACTCGCCTTGAAGCCTTGTATCGGACTGCCCATTTCGCAGAACACCTTCAGATAATTCTTGATGACATCATCCTTTGACGCAAATCTCATTTCAACACTAAAAATCTCACTCCAATCCAGCTTCAGTGATCCCAACCAATTTCTTCCCAGTAAGGCAGGCTTATCTCCTGCCACTACTATTAGAGGCAAGCTCTGAACTTCATCCTTGTATTTCATCAATACGCTGATACAACCTACCACCGGAATGTTCTCTCCCGAGTAGCCTCGCAACTTATCTTGGCTTTCTCCAATGGGAAACCCTGCAATTTGTCGAGGTATAGCAACTCCGGTACTACACTCACGGATGCACCAGTGTCGATTTCCATGGGTATCTTGAATCCTGCAACATCTATGTGGATTTGTGACTTTTCGAATCGCCATCCGTTAACCTCGTGCTCCTGATGACGTTTAACTCTAACATCTCCTCGTCCTGTTGTTCTTCTTCCATGCTATGTAGTCTCTGAGGATTTCTACTCCTAGCTTTGAAAGCTGGTTTACCCTTCAGTTGGCATGCCTTCTGCAGGCGAAACACTCTGCCTTCACATATGGACAACTTTGGGCAATGTGTTGTCCCAGGCACCAATAGCAGAATGTCAATGCTCTGTTCCCATTTCCAGTTTCTGAGACTTTGGGGTCCCACCATCTTTTACTTTGAACCTGCAGGCGATTCACTTTGGTTGTCTGATGACTGAAATTAGTATGAAATTTTTGGGAATATTGGTTGGCCATGCTCATCGACCTAGCTGTCTGACAAGCTAAATCAAAAGTCAAGGTCGCAATCGTCAATAACTTTCTTCTGATTGCATCATTTTTCATCCCACAAACAAAGCGATCTTGCAATGCTCGATTTTGAAAGTCTCCGAAATTACAGTGAACAGACAGCTTTTTTAATGCTCCAATGTGCTCACTGATATTTTCTTCCGCCTTCTGATTTTGTATTCCAAAACAATAACTTTCAGCAATTTCTAATGGAATGGGGCTGTAATGTTGTTCTAGATGAGTTAGAATCTGTTTCAGTGTTGTATCCTTTGGCTTGTCAGGCACAAGCAAATTTATCAGCTTTTCATGCAACTCGGGCCCGGCCTCAGTTAAGAATATAGCTCTTTTTCGTTCCAACACCACCCGGTGATTGTCTTCATTACCGGGAATGTCAATGATATTATTGGCAGTGAAAAACATTTTTAGCTGATCCACATATGCTCTGAAACTTTGACGGTCATGTTGAAATGCCCCCAAATGCCCTATAACTCCCATAGGGGCAGCCATTTGACTCTGGCAGTTTACCCAAGTGTGCTCGTAATTTACCTCGGATTTGTGGCTGTTTCCAAAAACAAAGAAGCTCTCAAAGTCTCTCTGTCGGCTGGCTGAATCCTTCACCAACAAAAATTTCGGCTTTGTATTATCTGATTACATCCCATTCCCATCGCCAAATGTGATATCTTCAGGGAAGCACACAACACATAACTTGTAAGATGGCTGTAGGTTCCGGCAACCTCTGACGGACCTGCTCTTTATGAAACAGCACTAGCTGCAGTAACACAGGCATCCATAGTGTGGAACTACAGACATTACACCTCTCTATCCTTGCCTCTAAAATATGCGCAGTGCAAGTCTCTGAGCTGGTGGCTGCCAGTGTAAGATCCAGTGACTGTGTCTCTTCCTCCTCTGACTGGAAAGGTTTCAGTTCTTGCGTATCTGAAATGAAAAGGGGACAAGGGTTAGATTGTAGTGAGGGGAAGGGAGAAAGTAAGAAGTACGTGCTGATACCATATGCAGCTTGTGAGTCAGCAGAGATTGTGGGATGAGTGTGAAGTGGGAAGAGAGAAGATGGATTGGTATGAAGATATCGTCATCATCGATCTCTCCAGCCCCATCAGTTGCCATAACCTCACCGATGCCCCTTTCATGATGGCCAGCATTGTCTCCTCCATGGGGTTTAAAACATGCAGGTGTGATTGTCGTCCTCCAGTTCTTTCTTCCTGCCTCCTGTTATGCTCCACCTTCTCTTGCAAGAAAACATAAAGTATGTTTGGGCGATATGGCTGTCTTGATGAATAGCTGCCAGTGTGTACAAGCTGTAAGTTGTGGGTGTAAAGGTTGCAACAGTGCTAAGTGTGTGAGGGTGAGGTAAAGCATAAGAATGTTAGGGTTCAGTTCTGAGCAATCGAGATTATTGGTCAGTGGGTGATGGGGGTGTAGTGAATTGAGCAGTGGCTGAGGCTAGTGGTACAGTTGGTAGGAATAGCCATTTGAAGATTGAACTCACTCACCTTGACAACTCATGTCAGATCATTAAATTTATTTTAGTGCTGCATCAATGTTATCCAATTTAAACCCCACTGAGTCCTAGGAACGCCAGTCCTCAAAGATCCACCTTGGGAACTAACTGCTCCTCTTGCTGTCTCAACTCTCCCTGCCAAGTGCTGTTGTCCCAGTGAAGTGAAAGAACAGCAAATATAATTCTTGTGCAGCTGAAATTGAAGTTTGATCCCAACCACTGTGAACAAAATCACAGAAACCTTCTATCTAATTGGTTTCGGTTGATGTATTTCACTATGACGTTAGATATATGACTTCCTCTAAAGAAGCAAACATCAAACCATGATAAATTGATTTTTCTCTCCATATTTTTCCAGCCAACTTTTTCCAGTATTTGGGCTTTATTTTCGCCACCATTGGGCACCGTTTATTTGGCGTCCGCTGTTTTTTTTGGAGCAATCTTAATTTTGAAACTTTCCTCAAAGTTTGTACACCGGTGGCGACTGTCACGCTGGATCTTTTGTACGCCAAATTTTTGTGCGTAGGTCTGGTTGAAAACTGATTTCCACACCATTTTTGGCCCTTTTTGGCCATTTAACCGATTTTCGCCAGCACCGATTTTTTTTCAGGTTGGCCACAGTGGCCTTAAGTATCGATCAGAAAAAACCCACGTTAACTTAAGGAAATTGGAGCTGAGTATATTTCTGAGTTTTTGGAGCAAGGGAAGAAGACAATTTAAAGCATAAATTGATGCTGATTTTTGCAGAGGGAACTCGGAAAATAACTCGGGAAGTTAATTGTTCCCACAGATTGTTTTTGAGAATGGGAAAATTGCGACCCCAGGCACGGGTTGGAGGTGTGCCGGCCGGCCGGCCGGCAGCAAGATCACTCCCTCGGCCGGACACAAGCACAGGAGCCCGGGTGGGGCGGGGGGGGCGGGGGGAGCGGATGGAATCCAAGCACTGAGCTCCTGTGTTTCTGTCCAGTGGAGGGAGCGATCCTACCGACATGCACTCCGAACTGTGCATCAGAGACGGCATAGCAGCAAACATACGCATTTCGGTAAAAGCTTTAATTAAAGTGCCACAAATCACTGTGCGTCACGTCTCCATAGAGACAGAGCTTAGTGTTGTGTATGCACAGACCAGGGTGTGATCCATTCTACTAGGGCATCACCCAGCAAAGGTGTGAGTGCTTCAGTAAGTATTGTCTCACAATAACAAGAATAACAACATTTACAATAATAATTATGGGTGCAATTATTACTATGCCTCATGTAGTAAGGTTAGTTTGCGTGCATACCATGCAGAGGCGACGGATAATACAACGCCCCCATCGCAGAAACCAGATCGCTTGGGCATTAATGGGGAGGAGGCCATACACTGATCGAATCTACAGGGCCAGACGCTCATACCTACATCTGAGTGAGGCAGAATGCATTCACAGGCTGCGATTTAGAAAGGAGGTCAGCACCGAGATCTTCCAGCTAATTAGATCAGCCATACAGCCAAGAAGTGGCGGGAGGACTGCCCTTCCTGTGGAAGTGAAGGTCACTGCAGCACTTGCCTGCTATGCTTCTGGCTCATTTCACGCAGCAATTCAGAACATATGCTGCATCTCACAGCATGTCACACAATGCTGCATTCGACAGGTGACTGCTGCACTGTATGCCAAAAGGGACCAGTTCATCAATTTCTCTATGACCACGCAGACAATGTGAGACAGGGCTGTGGGGTTCTCCAGAAATGCTGGTTTCCCAAAGGTACAGGGTGCGATCGACTGTACATACATTGCCCTTAGAGCACCTTTGGACAACTCTGAAGTTTATCGGAACAGGAAAGGGTTCCATTTCCTAAATGTCCAGCTCATCTGCAACGATCTGCATTGGATCATGGCAGTGGATGCCAAATACCCAGGTAGCATCCATAATGCTTTCATCCTACATGAGAACGTTATAATATCCATGTTTCAGGAGCTGCCAGAAGGGCAGAGCTGTTGCTCAGAGACAAAGGGTACGGGCTCGCCATCTGGCTTATGACCCCCCTATGCAATCCCCACACTGAGCAGGAGCGTCGGTACAACATGTCGCACATAATGACACGGAGCATCATAGAGCAGACAATTGGCATACTGAAGCAGCGTTTCCGATGCCTGGACCATTCTGGAGGCTACCTGCAATATTCCCCTCACCACATTGGTTGGTTCATTGTCGTGTGCTGCATGTTGCACAACTTGGCTATCATGAGGGGCCAGATACTGAACATTGAAGATCTTCCTGAGGGGAGAAGTGGGTTGGGGGAGTGGGGGGGGAGAGGAGGACGAGGAGGCTGACAATGAGGATGAGGAGAAGGAGGAGCAGCAGGTGGATGAGGAGGACCAGTAGCAGAAGGAGGAGGACAAACTCATGCCACCACCTCAACCCGCAGGATGACGGCGGAGGAGGCAGCCTCGTGCAGCTATAACCATAGTTAGAGACTTGCGTCAGCGGCTAATCCGTGATCGCTTTGCTGTCTGAAGGCTAAACAGCCCGACAGTGTTGACTCTTTGCACCTGTTAGTATGATAAAATAATGTACATAATAATGTAAGTAATGTTGTGTTGGTTTATGTTGCTTTAATTCAAAAAATAATGTGCAAGTTTCTGTTTAAATTTTAAAAATAATTAGGTTTATTAAATATTTGTACAATTTTACTTAACTTTACTAAAAAATTTTGTATCAAACTTTAAAGTTTTCAATTAAGAAAACAACAAGTAACAGCAACAAACAAACAAACTCCAGCTGCAGCCATCTCTCCTTCACCTTATTCAAAGACCTTAGCGCTGTGTGCCCCTCTTGCCCCTGTTGTTGCCTCTACCCTACCCGTGCCCGTTGTCACAGATTCTGCTTCCTCCCCACCGACCCCAAGGTTTTTTCTGTTTTCTACGTGAAGGCTCATTTGTTGTTGGTGGGTTTGGACAGGAACAGACCTAGCAGACAGCATTGTGGAAGGCCCGGGTTCCTCTTCGGACTCTTCTTCAGCCTGTGGATGAACCCCCGGCACACTTACCTGACTTTGGTCTGGGGATTGGAAAGTGAGTGTCAGCAGTTGATGCTACCAATTGCTGTTAGGCAATGACAGCCTGGGTGTGTCCACTTATTGCAGCAGCTATCTCCGACATTCCCTCCCTAATCTGTACCGACACTGCACCAGTTGCCTCCGACATTCCCTCCCTAATGTCCGACATTCCCTCCCTCATCTGTCCCGACAGTGCTCCCATTCCTCCAGACAGTGTTGCTACTTCTACTGACAGTCCTGCTAATTCTACCCTCACTCCATCCAGGAATGATCTCGTTAGCTCAATGCTCTCCCCACTCATTTCCATGAGTCGTCCTATGTCCCCTGCATCCTGCGTTTCAGATTGAGCTCTCTTTCCCACCCTCCTCGGCTGTCTCCCAGGTGTGGCTTACTGCAAGCCACTGGGATCCACAGCCTCAGACTGTACACCATGAAATGTCGCGTCGGTTGTGTCACTCAGCAAAGGGCTTGGCGCCCTCAGGGGGTTCACCGGCTCCAATTCCAATGTAAACATCTCTGTATTTGGGGTCTTCCTGCTGCCCTTCATTCTCCAGCTCATCCTCGTCCTGATGTTGATGAAGAATATCTGGACTGATGGCTTCCTGATAATGCTCTGCTTCTACTTCTGCTTCAGCTTCTGGCCCTTCCTGATGCGCAACATCTGTAAAACATAACAGAGCAGATGTTTGGTTAGCAACAGGGGAGGGGCCAGAGGGGGCAGAGTGACACGGGTCACACAGCGCAGGCTCTTTTCAAAGACCACCATGCCAACCCAGACTGTGTAATTTGCAGGGCTTGCCCTCTCTCGGTAACCCAGGCCCAGCGTCCACATTGGTGGTTGATCTTCTCTTGTGAGATTTAATCATATCAGCGATCCTCTGTTCCACGGCTGTGAGCTGCAGCCTTCTTGCTGCATGTCCTCCAGTTTTTGACCTTTCTCAGTTGATCTGTGACACCTTCCTCTGCAAAAATGAAAATAGACATTTTTAAGAGAGGGTCCTTCTGCTGTGGTGGACACACACACATACACACACACATACATTAGTCACATTTACAAATGTAATTGCAGTACATAAATAAAAATATTACTTACAGTAACTGCTTGGTCAAGGTCCTGCCACTTTTTTTTGACCTGTGTGCCGCTTCTCGGAGTTATGGCCACTGCATTAAACTCTTCTGCAACTTGGTCCCAAAGTTTTGCTAGTAGAGAGGGTTTCACTTTCTTTTGTCTCATTCTGTCTTTGTTCTCAAGCACATCCCATCTCCTCTCAATTATGTCTACCAGGGATTCAATTTCTTCTGCTTGAAATCTCTTGGCCCTTCCCCCTTCCCCTTCTCCTTCTCTTTCTCCTTCTTCTTCTCCTTCCCTTGGATTCATCTTTTGCAGCTAAAAATTTAAATGTCCAAATCCAGCTCCCATCCCAATGTGTTCTCACAAGCTCTTGATCCAGACCAGGACATTCACTGTGGATGTGCGGGCACACCCGTCACGTGGAAAAGTGATTTTTTTTTTCGGCGCATGCTCACAGACTTTTTGGCGCATACTTGAAGCTCCACACCCAGATTTAACTTCGGGTACCGCAGCGCCAAAATGATATTTTACTTTGGCGAAAGTTGTATTTTTTTTTTTCGACGCAATCAGGCACAAAAAAATCATCCATTCATCCTCCTGGGTGCCAAAAATCGTCAAAGAGGAAAATTGAGCCCTTTACTTCTACTGATTCATTGCTGGTGAATGGATTCATGGATGCTGGTCACCCTCTGCTACCTTACCTAACAGCATATTCTTTGTAACCCACTTGTTTTTTTTACATTATGTTCAACTTATAAAGGTATTGATTTATTTAAGTTTTGTATAGTACCTTGTGCTTTATGAGAATGCTGATTTATTTATAATTTTATAAAGTGTCTTGAACTTTTACAGGAATGATGGTTGATATTTTGAGCATCTTAAACTTATGAAGCTGCTGAATTATTAATACTTTTTCTTCTAAAGCATATCACATTGTATATGGTTTAATTTCCAACACTATTTGTATTAATTCTTGTATATTTGGTTCTGATGAAAAGTCTATTCCCAAAACATTGATCCATCGTTACTCTTTAAAGATGCTGGTGGATCTACTCTGTATTTCCAGCATTTTATGTTTTTATTTCATGTTCCAGTGTTTGTAGTTTTTTTAATCTTTCTTGTTATTTTGTGTAATAATGTCTTTATGCAGGGTAAGTATCAATTTGTTACAGAGGGGAACAGAATTGTTTTCTCAAAGTCTTTTTCACTACAAAACCAAAGCTGGGAAAATATGTTCCTCCAACTCATTAGCTGGCAAGTTTGATGCCTCCTTCAAGGCTACTGGCAATGCTTCTAAAACATTCTCTTAGTTCTTACAGCCTACTTTCAATTTTCTCAACTTTATCTATCTAAACACTTCAGAATTTTAAAAGATTAACTTAGGTAGAAACTACATTTAGTTCCCAGAAGTGGAATTTGGAAACATTTTGGTGGTTATTTACAGCCCAGCAAAAATAACACAATGGCCCCAATTTTGCAGTGGTAATGACTGTGAAACTGTCAGCGTTCGCCAACATTACCCTTTTAAAACTGACCGTAACCTCAGGATTTAGCACATGCGCAGATAAACATGGAAATCCTGAAATAGCGGTCAGTCATTCCCTGCTCCACCACAGGTCTCCAGAGCCGGCAATCAATTCAAATAATTTGAACTAATGAAAACATCCCCTTTTACAATGGAATATTGCTGTTATAACCTGCCTAAAACATTACGCCTTGATGAAAGTGGTGTAACTGGGTTTTTAACAATTTACTGACTGTTGAACAACTGTTCTGGTTCTGAAAAATGAACTTTATATTTGTGGAATGTCAAAATTTGCCATTAATATGATTAAGAATTACAAGTTTTTAATGTAATAATTATTAAAAAGTTTATTTCATGATATTTCAGCTTCTACCTTAATCCTATGTCTATGTACCAATCTTTATTTTGATCTCTGTAAAATTTATAAAAAGTAAATATAATTTAGGCATTTCACTTCCTGGTTTGCTGTCTGTGAGAATTCTTCGATATGATTGGCTGCATAGCCAGCTTGATGACATCACTGTTGCTGGACGCTGGTGATTAGCTTGATTTTAGCCCAGATTCAAACTAAGGTTGGGAAAGCTGAAATTGATGCCACAGAAATCGCTAGATCTTTGTGGGCAGTTTTCTTCGAAGTCAGTGGCAATTGCCGTTGCTTCACCGCTGACCATAAATTCCGGGTCAATATTTTAATCCTTAAATTCCATCATTGACAAGACTTTCTTCAATTTTTCATCTGTTTTATTTGCATTCTCCCAGACAACGAAGCATTGGAATATGATAACTTAAAATATCAAAAACTGAAAAAAGACATGATGCAAATTATTGTTACAACATAGATCAGCTTTCTTATTCGTGCCTAGTAACACAATTCATGTTATTACTGTCATCTTCTCCATACAGTTTCATGATTGAGGTCATACTGTATTTGTTATACCAATGAATGTAAAAAAATAAAAATAATTTTCAGATTTTAATTAATCTGCCAGTTATAAATATTCTTTTTGGCCTTGACTCATTAATTTGGTTTTTCAATTAAAAAGGTATTAATTTAAAAATTAAAATAATTAAAGGTAACTAAGTAATTCAATTTAATAGTTCAGCAGTATTACACTCAAGAGTTGTTGCATATGTGTTTCACCATATAATTCTTACTTTTTAAGTTCCCAATCTAAATCGTTTGATCTGAGAAAGTGGAGAGTGAAAAACACATGTTTCACCAGGAAAATTTGTGAATGGATAGATTGAAGGATGAGTCAAGATGTGCTAATCTTATACACCTCCGAATGGCCAATGTGAGTGAAGTACTGATGGAAGCTAAGCAACATGTTACATGTCTGCCCTCTCAGGCTCGAATTGCTGCTTCGCATTTGGGTGGTGAAAGATGACTGAGGAATGTGAGAACAAGACTCCAAAGCAGGTAGCCGAATTGAACCAATAAAAAGCTGGTTAAGTCAAAGTATTATTTACGCTCCCACAAATGCTGTGGTTCTTTTGTAACATATACAGAATAGGTTTGGAATCCATTCTTCCTTTGTAGATTTAAACCTGTACAAATCAAACCCAAAAATGTTTTATTTATCTGTCCAGCTACTTCTGAATTTTTGACGAATGCACATGAAACTTCCATGGAGTTTAATTTTAATGTGTCATAATAATTGCATTCCGAGACTTCTCACAGCTGGAGAGTTTTTTTCCCTTTTTTAAATGTTACTGGTAACAGATGCCCTAGAAAAAATCTCTCACAGACACAGGTTGATGGATACTTGTTCCTTAATACTCTTCGCTTCCATTGAATTTTATTTTTAGAACAAAGAGAACCTCCTCTGAACATTCAATAGGTAGACTCACTGCATATTGTAGTGTTGAACCATAGAAGCCAAGAATGTGCCAGCTTCCATCACTGGCCATTTATTTTATTCACTGTATGTGAGTGACGCTGACAAGACTGCATTTTATTGCCCAGCACTAGAGCCTTTCACTTCAACTGCAGCAGTCCTCGTGGTGATGCTGCTCCCAATATGGTATTCTAAGATTTTGACCCAGGAAAATGAAAAACAATGAAATGTGACCAAGTTAGGATGGTATGTGATTTGGAGGGGGATTTGGAGATGGTGAAGTTCCCATGATATTACTGTTCTTATCCTTCTCGGTGATAAGAGGTTGCAGGGCTGGAAGGTGCTTTAGAGCTAAATTGCTGCAGTCAATCATGTTGATGGTACATGCTACACCCATAGTGTTCTGATGGTGGATATTGAGTACAGTGATAAAGACATGATCAAACACTTTGTCCTGATGAGCTTCTTTAGCGTTGTTGTGGCTGCACTCATCCGGGCAAGTGCTGAGTATGCCATTACACTTGTAACTTGAGTCTTGAGATGGTGGATAGGTCAGAAGGTGAGGAACTCATTGGCGAGTACCCGGCCTCCGTCCTGCTTTTGTAGTGGTGATATCATAGGCCCAGTTAAGATTCGACTCAATGCTAACTCCCAATATGTTGATGGTGGATGACATGGCAATGGTACTACTGTTGAGGTCATAGGGAAGTGGTTGGGCTCTTAATGGCTGGAGATAGTCATTACTAGCCACTTACGTGGTGCAAATGTTAACAGCCAATTGACATCCCAAGCATGGATGTTGTCCATGTCTTGCTGTAGGCGGGCCTGGACTGCTTCATTATCAGAAGAGTTGCAAATGGTGCTGAACACTGGAATCATCATTGATGAAACAGCTGAAGAAAGTTGGGCCAAATACTTTATCTTGAAGAACGCCTGCAATGATGTCCTGGGGCTGTGATTCGCCTCTGACAGCATGACCATTTATCTGCGTAAGAACATAGGAACAGGAGTGGGCCATTCAGCCCCTCGAGCCTGTTCCGCCATTCGATGAGATCATGGCTGATCTGCGATCTAACTCCTTATACCTGCCTTTGGCCCATATCCCTTAATACCTTTGGTTAACAAAAGGCTATCAATCTCCGATTTAAAATTAACAATTGATCTAGCATCAACTGTCGTTTGTGGAAGAGAGTTCATTTTCTGGGCAGAGTCTTGTCTTAATATAATCATCATCATCATAGGCGGTCCCTCGAACGAGGATGACTTGCTTCCACGAGTTCACAGGTGTTTCGATGAAGGACTCGATGTTCCAGGTAGAAGATGCCTGTGCATGAATTTTTTTAACACGGATTTCACAGAGCTAGGTCTTGGTCCAGTGGCAAGGAATAACCAAGATGACTGGAGACCTGCTCTGCTGCACGGACCTAGCGTGCACACATATCGCAGTGTCGGCTGGCCCGTGCTACCCCTGGGCCCTCGGCTCTTCTGGGCCCCGTACCCTCATCTGTTGCACCTCCGCCACAATCTCTTGCCGCTCCTCCGCCATAAACATTCACTACATCTCGCCACAAACACTCGCTGCACATCCGCCCCGACCTTCTCACTCCTCTGTACCTGGGCTCTGCTGATGTTCCTGCCCACGCTCCAAAACGGTGACCAGGCGATGATATAATGTATGGATAGTTGCTGACAAGTTTGTTTATTTATTTTTTCTTAAGATTGAACTTCATAGCATTTGTTTACAATTGATTGCTTGGCTATTGCTTGGATCGGAGGCGGGAGCTTGAGGTGCGTGGTGAGGCCTATAAAAGGCCCAGCGGCTGCGAGAGGCGGCGGCAGATCGGAGGCGGGAGCTCGAGGTGCGTGGTGAGGCCTATAAAGGCCCAGCGGCTGCGAGAGGCGGCGATAGATCGGAGGCGGGAGCTCGAGGTGCGTGGTGAGGCCTATAAAGGCCCAGCTTGTGCAGCTCCAGCTGGGAGAAAAAGCAGAAAAGAAGTAGAAAGGAATCAAAAGGTGAGTCACAGCCAAAGGGGTAAGTGATTGGCTGGTGATTGGTAAGTAGTTTTTCTTTTTCTTTTTTATATCAGTAAGTAACCTGTTCACAGTGTTGTCACCAATTTAAGTGTATCTAAGGGTTAAGTCATGGCAGGAGAGCTCGGTCACGTGATATGCTCCTCCTGTACCATGTGGAAACTCAGGGACACTTCCGGTGTCCCTGACGACTACATCTGCGGGAAGTGTATCCGCCTCCAGCTCCTGATGGACCGCATTGCGGAATTGGAGCTGAGGGTGGATTCACTCTGGAGCATCCAAGATGCTGAGAATGATGTGAGTAGCAGGTGTAGCGAGTTGGTCTTACCGCAGAGAAGGGTCCACAGCCGGCTAGGGAATGGAAGACCAGCAGGAAGAGTAGTGCAAGGAAGGTAGTGCAGGGGTC
The DNA here is from genome assembly GCF_044704955.1 of Pristiophorus japonicus. Lineage (NCBI taxonomy): Eukaryota > Metazoa > Chordata > Chondrichthyes > Pristiophoridae > Pristiophorus > Pristiophorus japonicus. Next base: position 372,815,824 of record NC_091977.1, read on the forward strand.
CCCTGTGGTCATCCCCCTGCAAAACAGATACACTGCTTTGAGTACTGTTGAGGGGATGACTCATCAGGGGAGGGCAGCAGCAGCCAAGTTCATGGCACCATGGCTGGCTCTGTTGCACAGGAGGGCAGGAAAAAGAGTGGGAGAGCGATAGTGATAGGGGATTCAATTGTGAGGGAAATAGATAGGCGTTTCTGCGGCCGCAACCGAGACTCCAGGATGGTATGCTGCCTCCCTGGTGCAAGGGTCCAGGATGTCTCGGAGCGGGTGCAGGACATTCTAAAAAGGGAGGGAGAATAGCCAGTTGTCGTGGTGCACATTGGTACCAATGACATTGGTAAAAAAAGGGATAAGGTCCTACGAAACGAATTTAAGGAGCTAGGAGCTAAATTAAAAAGTAGGACCTCAAAAGTAGTAATCTCGGGATTGCTACCAGTGCCACGTGCTAGTCAGAGTAGGAATCGCAGGAAAGTGCAGATGAATACGTGGCTTGAGCAGTGGTGCAGCAGGGAGGGATTCAAATTCCTGGGGCATTGGAACCGGTTCTGGGGGAGGTGGGACCAGTACAAACCGGACGGTCTGTACCTGGGCAGGACCGGAACCAATGTCCAAGGGGGAGTGTTTACTAGTACTGTTGGGGAGGAGTTAAACTAATATGGCAGGGGGATGGGAACCAATGCAAGGAGACAGAGGGAAACAAAAAGGAGACAAAAGCAAAAGACAGAAAGGAGATGAGGAAAAGTGGAGGGCAGAGAAACCCAAGGCAAAGAACAAAAAGGGCCACTGTACAGCAAAATTCTAAAAGGACAAAGGGTGTTAAAAAAACAAGCCTGAAGGCTTTGTGTCTTAATGCAAGGAGTATCCGTAATAAGGTGGATAAATTAACTGTGCAAATAGATGTTAACAAATATGATGTGATTGGGATTACAGAGACGTGGCTCCAGGATGATCAGGGATGGGAACTCAACATCCAGGGGTATTCAACATTCAGGAAGGATAGAATAAAAGGAAAAGGAGGTGGGGTAGCATTGCTGGTTAAAGAGGAGATTAATGCAATAGTTAGGAAGGACATTAGCTTGGATGATGTGGAATCTATATGAGTAGAGCTGTAGAACACCAAAGGGCAAAAAACGTTAGTGGGAGTTGTGTACAGACCTCCAAACAATAGTAGTGATGTTGGGGAGGGCATCAAACAGGAAATTAGGGGTGCATACAATAAAGGTGCAGCAGTTATAATGGGTGACTTTAATATGCACATAGATTGGGCTAACCAAACTGGAAGCAATATGGTGGAGGAGGATTTCCTGGAGTGCATAAGGGATGGTTTTCTAGACCAATATGTCGAGGAACCAACTAGGGGGAGGCCATCTTAGACTGGGTGTTGTGTAATGAGAGGATTAATTAGCAATCTCATTGTGCGAGGCCCCTTGGGGAAGAGTGACCATAATATGGTGGAATTCTACATTAGGATGGAGAATGAAACAGTTAATTCAGAGACCATGGTCCAGAACTTAAAGAAGGGTAACTTTGAAGGTATGAGGCGTGAATTGGCTAGGATAGATTGGCGAATGATACTTAAGGGGTTGACTGTGGATGGGCAATGGCAGACATTTAGAGACCGCATGGATGAACTACAACAATTGTACATTCCTGTCTGGCGTAAAAATAAAAAAGGGAAGGTGGCTCAACCGTGGCTATCAAGGGAAATCAGGGATAGTATTAAAGCCAAGGAAGTGGCATACAAATTGGCCAGAAATAGCAGCGAACCCGGGGACTGGGAGAAATTTAGAACTCAGCAGAGGAGGACAAAGGGTTTGATTAGGGCAGGGAAAATGGTGTACAAGAAGAAGCTTGCAGGGAACATTAAGACAGATTGCAAAAGTTTCTATAGATATGTAAAGAGAAAAAGGTTAGTAAAGACAAACATAGGTCCCCTGCAGTCAGAATCAGGGGAAGTCATAACGGGGAACAAAGAAATGGCAGACCAATTGAACAAGTACTTTGGTTCGGTATTCACTAAGGAGGACACAAACAACCTTCCGGATATAAAAGGGGTCAGAGGGTCTAGTAAGGAGGAGGAACTGAGGGAAATCCTTATTAGTCGGGAAATTGTGTTGGGGAAATTGATGGGATTGAAGGCCGATAAATCCCCAGGGCCTGATGGACTGCATCCCAGAGTACTTAAGGAGGTGGCCTTGGAAATAGCGGATGCATTGACAGTCATTTTCCAACATTCCATTGACTCTGGATCAGTTCCTATCGAGTGGAGGGTAGCCAATGTAACCCCACTTTTTAAAAAAGGAGGGAGAGAGAAAACAGGGAATTATAGACCGGTCAGCATGACCTCAGTAGTGGATAAAATGATGGAATCAATAATTAAGGATGTCATAGCAGCGCATTTGGAAATAGGTCCAAGTCAGCATGGATTTGTGAAAGGGAAATCATGCTTGACAAATCTTCTGGAATTTTTTGAGGATGTTTCCAGTAGAGTGGACAAGGGAGAACCAGTTGATGTGGTGTATTTGGACTTTCAGAAGGCTTTCGACAAGGTCCCACACAAGAGATTAATGTGCAAAGTTAAAGCACATGGGATTGGGGGTAGTGTGCTGACATGGATTGAGAACTGGTTGTCAGACAGGAAGCAAAGAGTAGGAGTAAATGGGGACTTTTCAGAATGGCAGGCAGTGACTAGTGGGGTACCGCAAGGTTCTCTGCTGGGGCCCCAGCTGTTTACACTGTACATTAATGATTTAGACGAGGGGATTAAATGTAGTATTTCCAAATTTGCGGATGACACCAAGTTGGGTGGCAGTATGAGCTGCGAGGAGGATGCTATGAGGCTGCAGAGTGACTTGGATAGGTTAGGTGAGTGGGCAAATGCATGGCAGATGAAGTATAATGTGGATAAATGTGAGGTTATCCACTTTGGTGGTAAAAACAGAGAGACAGACTATTATCTGAATGGTGACAGATTAGGAAATGGGGAGGTGCAACGAGACCTGGGTGTCATGGTACATCAGTCATTGAAGGTTGGCATGCAGGTACAGCAGGCGGTTAAGAAAGCAAATGGCATGTTGGCCTTAATAGCAAGGGGATTTGAGTACAGGGGCAGGGAGGTGTTGCTACAGTTGTACAGGGCCTTGGTGAGGCCACACCTGGAGTATTGTGTACAATTTTGGTCTCCTAACTTGAGGAAGGACATTCTTGCTATTGAGGGAGTGCAGCGAAGGTTCACCAGACTGATTCCCGGGATGGCGGGACTGACATATCAAGAAAGACTGGATCAACTGGGCTTGTATTCACTGGAGTTCAGAAGAATGAGAGGGGACCTCATAGAAACGTTTAAAATTCTGATGGGTTCAGACAGGTTAGATGCAGGAAGAAGGTTCCCAATGTTGGGGAAGTCCAGAACCAGGGGTCACAGTCTAAGGATAAGGGGTAAGCCATTTAGGACCGAGATGAGGAGACACTTCTTCACCCAGAGAGTGGTGAACCTGTGGAATTCTCTACCACAGAAAGTTGTTGAGGCCAATTCACTAAATATATTCAAAAAGGAGTTAGATGAAGTCCTTATTACTAGGGGGATCAAGGGGTATGGCGAGAAAGCAGGAATGGGGTACTGAAGTTGCATGTTCAGCCATGAACTCATTTAATGGCGGTGCAGGCTAGAAGGGCCGAATGGCCTACTCCTGCACCTATTTTCTATGTTTCTATGTTTCTATGTAGGCCACTCCAGAGGGTACTATTGACCTAAGTTTTGCTAGGACTCCATGGTGCCATACTGGCTCTAATATTGCATTGATTTTAAGGGACATTACACTGGCCTCCTCTTTGGCATTCAGCTCCAATGTGCACACTGGATCAAGGCTGCAATGAGGTCTGGAGACGAGCATTTCTGGTGGAATTTGAACTGAGCAGTGATATGCAGGTTATAAGGGAACAGGTGCCATTTAATGGCAGCACTGATTACTCCTTCTGCCACTTTGCTGACGATTGGGAGGAGGTTGATAGTGTGGGTAATTGGTCAGGTTAGATTTCTCCTGTTTTTTTATGGATGGGACATACCAGGTCAATTTTCTACATTGTAAGGTAGGTGTCAATGTCATAGTTACACTGGAACAGTGGAGTGGTTATTTCTGGTGTGCAAGTTATCAGGACTCTTAGCCTTCACTGGGGGAAATTTTAACTTTGGACAATAGTGTAAACTGGATGATATCAAATTGGCCATGCATTATATACCCGACTTGACTTCAATGGAAAGAAAATTCAGGGGTGGTGTATAATACGTGGCGAATTCAATTCGACCAATTTACATTATCGGCCTAAGTTAAAATGACCCCTACTGTGTATAGTGCACTCACTCACTTCTTAACACTCTGTCAAGTGTACCAAATTGTTTGGATTGATACTAGTATCAATGATGGTGGGTACCTTGGGAGGATGCCAAGTTGGATCATCTATTCAGCACTTTTGCATTGAACACTTTCAGGTGCTTTCGGATAGTTTCCTGTACTCACATGCTGTGCTCAACCATGGTTGAAGATGGGGTTTTTTTGTGGAGCCTTTTTGCATACAAATTGCCTTGTATTGTAGCTTCACTCGATTAGTTCCTTATTCTAAGGCATGCTGTTCCAAGCAAGTTTATTTACACTTTACATGGAGGGGGCACTAGATGGTGCTCAGCAGGTTTCTTTCGTTTTGTTTGAGTTGAAGCCATTGGATTTCATGAGGTCCTGAGTCAATGTTGAGCACATCCAGGGTCATTCCCATCAGACTGTACTCCAGTATGGGTGTTGTTATGTCTCAAATAAAACAAAGTGACTGAGTACTGTAGACTTGAGTAAGTGTGACCTTAGTCTCTTTATTCTAACGCCGGAGTGCTGGCACAGCATGGGAGGCCTGCTTATATACAGTGCTCCCAAGGGATGCTGAGATCCCTTGGGACTCCAACAGATGCGTCCTCTAGTGGCGGTAGAATGCTGGTTACAAGATGTTGCGTACATAACATCACTCCCCCCGCAAAGTCAATAGTATACTTATTTACAGGGTGAGACGATCTGGGGCTTTCCGCTCCCTAGTCAATCGTCTCGGTACAAACACAGGTGCAGGTGATTTGGTTGGCCGTTCGCTGGGCTGCTATACAGCTGGCCTTGCTGGGCTGCTGCGGATGATGAGTTCAGCTTTGTCGTCAAACGTGGTGTGGGTTGCCACTTGTGTGTGTATAGGAGGGTCGAAGTTGGTGGTGTCCTCTTCAGGTTGCTCGTGGCTGTCTGTGAAATTTGGTTTGGTCCAAATGCTTTCTGCAAGTTAGTCCATTTGCAAGTTTGACCTCAAATACCCTGCTCCCTTCTTTGGCTATGACAGTGCCAACAAGCCATTTGGGACCAAGTCCATAGTTGAGTACAAATACAGGGTCATTGACTTCAATATCACGTGACAAATTTGCGCGATCATGGTACATGCTTTGTTGATGTTGCCTGCCCTCGACTTGATCATGGAGATCAGGGTGGACTAGAGAAAGCCTTGTTTTGAGTGCCCTTTTCATGAGCAGTTCAGCAGGGGGAACCCCGGTGAGCAAGTGGGGTCTTGTACGGTAGCTGAGCAGAACTCAGGACAGGTGGGTCTGCAGGGAGCCTTCCGACATGCGTTTCAAGCTTTGCTTGATGGTTTGGACTGCCCGTTCTGCTTGGACATTAGATGCGGGCTTGAACAGAGCAGATGTGACATGTTTGATCCCATTGCAGGTCATGAATTCCTTGAATTCAGCGCTGGTGAAGCATGGCCCATTGTCGCTGACAAGGACATCAGGCAGGCCGTGTGTGGCAAACATGGCTCGTAGGCTTTCGATGGTGGCAGTGGACGTGCTTACAGACATTATTACACACTCAATCTGATATGTCCTTACTATACAATATAAATGCACACGAGGCCCATACTTGAGAGAAGGTCACTCTGTGACCAGTAACCTTTATTCCAGCACTGAAGTGATGAAGGTGGGTGGAGCTTCCCCTTTTATACCTGAAAGTCCAGGTTAGGAGTGTCTCCCACAAGTTCACCACCTCGTGGTCAATGTTCTCAAGGTGTACAACTTAGTTCAGTTTATACATGGGTTATAATGACAGTTGAATACATGACATCACCTCCCCCCAAAGTCTTATTGGGATCACAGGTTGAGTCTCTCTGGTGGTTTACACTCCCTTGTAGAGCGCCTGAGTTGGGGCTCTGGTTGTTGGGCTGCTGTTTGCGGTGCCTCAGGCCTGTCCGGACTGCTCACAGTGACTGCGCTCTCCTCCGCTCGGTTTCGGTGTTCGGTCACCTGTGGAGGAGTGAATTATACATCGTGTTCTTCCTCTGCTTCTTCTATGGGGTTGCTGAACCTCCTTTTCATTTGATCCACGTGTTTGTGGCAGATTTGTCCATTGGTAAGTTTAACTACCAGAATCCTATTCCCATCTTTGGCAATCACAGTGCCTGCGAGCCATTTCGGCCCTGCAGCATAGTTGAGGACAAAGACAGGTTCATTGACATCAATACATCGCGCCCTCGCATTCCCGTCATGGTAGTCACATTGTGACTAGCACCTGCTCTCAACAATTTCTTTCATGGTGGGGTGTATAAAGGATAACCTGGTTTTGAGCATCCTTTTCATTAGCAGCTCTGTGGGTGGGACCCCTGTGAGCGAGTGTGGTCGGGATCTATTGGCCAACAGGAGGCATGATAAGCGGCTTTGTAGAGAACCCCCTTGGATTCTGAGCATCGCCTGTTTGATTATCTGCACTGCTCGTTCCGCCTGGCCGTTTGAGGCCGGCTTGAACGGTGCCATTCTGATATGGTTGATACCATTTCCTGCCATGAAGTCCTGGAATTGAATGCTTGTAAAGCACGGGCCAGTGTCACTGACCAAGACGTCCGGTAGACCATGAGCGGTGAACATTGCCCATAGACTTTCTACCGTGGCAGAGGATGTGCTTGAATTTAAAATGTCACACTCGATCCATTTGGAGTAGGCATCTACTACAACCAAAAACATTTTTCCCATGAAAGGACCTGCGTAGTCCACATGGATGCGTGACCATGGCTTGGCGGGCGAGGACCAGGGGCTAAGGGGGGCTTCCCTGGGTGCATTGCCCAGCTGGGCACACGTGTTGCACCTGCGAACACAAAATTCCAGGTCTGCATCTATCCCTGGCCACCAAACGTGTGACCTGGCAGTTGCCTTCATCATAACAATGCCTGGGTGCTCATTGTGGAGTTCTCTGATGAACATCTCTCTGCCCATCTGGGGCATGACTACTCGGTTTCCCCACAGTAGGCAATCGGCCTGAATCGAGAGTTCATCCTTGCGACTGTGAAATGGTTTGAATTCCTCAGGGCATGCCCTGTATGTGGCTGCCCACTCCCCATTCAGGACACATTTCTTGACGAAAGACAGTAGCGGGTCTCTATTTGTCCAGACTTTGATCTGACGGGCTGTCACGGGTGAGACTTCGCTTTCGAAAGCTTCAATAACCATGACCATCTCAGCAGCATGTTCGGTTGCCCCCTCGGTGGTGGCTAGTGGGAGCCTGCTGAGTGCATCGGCGCAGTTTTCAGTGCCCGGTCTGTGCCGAATAGTATAGTCATAGGCGGCTAAAGTGAGTGCCCACCTCTGTATGCAGGCCGACGCATTTGCATTTATGGCCTTATTGTCGGCCAAAAGGGACGTTAGGGGTTTGTGATCTGTCTCCAGTTCAAATTTCCTGCCAAACAAGCACTGGTGCATTTTTTTTACTGCATATACACATGCAAGCACTTCCTTTTCTACCATCCCGTAGCCCCGTTCTGCCTGGGACAGACTTCTGGGGACATAAGCTACCGGCTGTAACTGACCCTTGGCATTAACATGCTGCAACAAACACCCGACCCCTTAGGACGACGCATCGCACGTTAAAACAAGTTTCTTACATGGGTCATATAGCGTTAACAGATTGTTGGAGCATAGCAAATTTCGTGCTCTATCAAAAGCCCTTTCCTGGCTGTCCCCCCAGACCCATTCGTGACCTTTGTGTAGGAGCACGTATAGCGGCTCTAACAGCGTGCTCAATTTGGGAAGAAAGTTACCAAAATAGTTTAGGAGCCCCAGGAACGAACACAGCTCTGTCGTATTACGGGGTCTGGGTGCTCTCTGGATCGCTTCTGTTTTGGACGCAGTAGGTCTGATCCCGTCTGCTACTACCCTCATCCCCAGGAATTCTACCTCTGGAGCTAGGAAGACGCACTTCACCTTTTTCAGTCGCAGACCTACCCGGTCCAGTCTGCGTAGCACCTCCTCCAGGTTGCGGAGGTGTTCTTCAGTATCACAACCGGTGATGAGGATGTCGTCTTGAAAAACCACTGTCCTTGGAATTGACTTGAGGAGGCTTTCCATATTTCATTGAAAGATCGCGGTGGCCGAGCGAATTCCAAATGGACATCTGTTGTACTCAAACAACCCCTTGTGTGTCGTGATGGTGGTCAGCTTCTTCAACTCACTCGCCAGCTCCTGGGTCATGCAAGCTGAGGTCAGGTCCAATTTTGAAAAATGTTTGACACCGGATAGCGTCGCAAAGAGCTCCTCCGCTCTCGGTAGCGGGTACTGGTCTTGGAGTGACACCCGATTGATAGTGGTCTTGTAATCACCACATATCCTGACCGACCCATCTGCCTTGAGCACCGGCACAATTGGGCTCGCCCAGTCACTGAATTCAACTGGCGAGATGATGCCTTCCCTCAGCAGGCGGTCCAATTCGCATTCTATCTTTTCCCGCATCACGTACGGCACCGCTCTGGCCTTGTGGTGTACTGGCCTGGCGTCCGGGTTTATGTGAATCACTACCTTGGTCCCCATGAAAGTGCCAATGCCGGGTTGAAATAGTGAGTCAAATCTGTCCAGGACCTGTGAGCTTGATATTCGCTCCACTGAAGAAATTGCATTGACATCGCCCCATTTCCAGTTCATGACAGTAAGCCAACTCCCCCCCAGCAGTGCGGGACCGTCCCCCAGGACAATCCAGAGTGGCAACCTGTTCTCCGAATCTTTGTGGGTCACGACTACCGTGGCGCTGCCTTGCACCGGAATGATCTCCTTTGTATATGTCCATAGCTGTGCGTCAATTCGCAATCATTTTGGCCTCCTGGCCTTGGACGCCCACATCTTGTCGAACTGTTTGATACTCATCAGGGACTGGCTGGCCCCCTTGTCTAGCTCCATTGATACTGGGATGCCATTGAGGAGCACTTTCATCATTATCGGTGGCGTCCTGGTGTATGAACTGTATACATGCTCCACATGAGCTCGCTGAACTTCAGCTTCCAGCAATTTCCCCCAGTGTCCATTTGGCCTCGTAGAGCTTACATCAGGCCCGTCCTCCTCGTATATCAACCTGGCTGCAGCTAGCCATTGTCTCTGTTGAATTCTCCCTTTGGGTTCGACTACATGCTCGGGCATGTCCGATTGCCCCTGTCTGCCTGGAGAACTGTGTGCTGCGTTAACAATGTTGACTCCCCGTCCATTTGCTGCATTTAAACCAAGATTTTTGTCAAACATCATTTTGGTCTCTTCCTCCCCTGAGATAAATGTCTGGGGCATCAAAGCCGTCGTTTCCAGGGTCAAGTCTTTGGTTTCAATCAGTTTCCCAAAAACCCCAGCGTTCCCAATGCCCTCAATAAAAAAGTCTCACAGCATCTCCACTCTGCATGCATCTGGGAACTTACATCAGCTCGCCAGTCGCCAGAGGTCTGCCACGAAGTCTGGAACACTTTGCCCTTCTCGCCGTCTGTGCATGTAAAACTGGTGTCTCGCCATATGCATGCTGCTCGCCAGTTTAAAGTGTTCCCTGATAAACTTACTGAGCTCTTCAAATGTCTTGTCCGCCGGCTTCTCTGGCGCTCGAAGGTCCTTCATCAGGGAGTACGTCCTAGATCCACAAACCGTCAGGAGATGAGCCCTGCCTTTGTCGGCCGAATCCTGTCCCAACCATTCCTTAGTGACAAAACTTTGCTGTAGTCTCTCAATAAAATCATCCCAATCATCACCAACATCGTACCTCTCTTCTGTGCTGCTAGTGGCCATGCTCGCGTGGTTTAAATCCCAGTTTCTCGTCACCAATGATATGTCTTTACTGTACAGTATAAATGCACACAAGGCCCATACTTGAGAGAAGATCACTCTGTGACCAGTAACCTTTATTCCAGCACTGAAGTGATGAAGGTGGGTGGAGCTTCCCCTTTTATACCTGAAAGTCCAGGTTAGGAGTGTCTCGCACAAGTTCACCACCTAATGGTCAATGTTCTCACGGTGTACAACTTAGGTCAGTTTATACATGGGTTACAATGACAGTTGAATGCATGACACAATCCATTTTGAATAAGCATCCACAACAACCAAAAACATTTTGCCTAGAAACGGGCCAGCGAAGTCAAAGTGGATCCTAGACCACGGTTTGGAGGGCCATGACCACAAACTTAGCGGTGCTCCCCTGGATGCATTGCTCAGTTGAGAGCAAGTGTTGCATTGGCGCACGCAAGTCTCCAAATCTGAGTCGATGCCGGACCACCACACATGGGATCTGGCTATAGCTTTCATCATTACTATGCCTGCGTGGGTACTGTGTAGGTTGCATATGAATGTTTCCCTGCCTTTCTTAGGCAAAACCACGCGATTACCCCACAAAAGACAGTCCGCCTGTATGGACACTTCGTCTTTGCGCCATTGGAACGGCTTGATCTCTTCATGCATCTCCACTGAACCAGCTCCCATGGAGGATACAGTTTTTTACAAGGGACAGTAAAGGATCTTGGCTCGTCCAGGTCTTGATCTGGCGGGCCGTAACGGGTGACTTTTCGTTTTCAAGTGCAAGTCTGCAGGCTGTGTCATTTCCACCCCGGTGGTGGGAAATGATAGCCGACTGAGAGCATCAGTGCAGTTCTTTGTGCCTGGCCTGTGGCGAATTACATAGTTATTTGCCGACAGCGTGAGTGCCCATCTTTGGATGCGAGCAGAGGCATTGGTATTAATACCTTTGCTTTCTGAGAATAGCGATATGAGCGGCTTATATTCAGTTTCTAACTCGAACATAAGCCCAAACAGATACTGGTGCATGTTTTTCACCCTGTAAACGTATGCCAGAGCTTCTTTTTCAATCATGCTGTCGGCCCTTTCGGCCTTGGACAAACTCCTGGATGCATAAGCGACCGGTTGCAATGTTCCGGATTTGTTTGCTTGTTGTAACACACACCCGACCCCGTACGAAGACGCATCGCAAGCTAGCACTAAACGTTTACCTGGGTCATACAGAATAAGCAGTTTGTTGGAATATAACAGATTCTCAAAAGCAGTCTCTTGTGATTTCCCCCATACCCAGTCATCTCACTTGCGTAGCAACACATGTAGAGGTTCTATCAAGGTGCTTAACCCGGGTAGGAAATTACCAAAATAATTGAAGAGTCCCAGGAACGACCGCAGCTCCATCACGTTCTGTGGTCTCGGCATGTTCTTGATGGCCTCCGCCTTGGCATCGGTGGGTCTGATGCCATCTGCCGCGATTCTTTTCCCTAAGAACTCGACCTCTAGCGCCAGGAAAACACACTTCGAGCGTTTCAACCTAAATCCCACACGATCTAGCCGACTTAGAACCTCTTCCAGGTTTTGCAAGTATTCGATGGCGTCCCGATCTGTGATCAATATGTCACCCTGGAAAACTACGGTACGTAGAACCGACTTTAGCAGACTTTCCATGTTCCTTTGAAAAATAGCCGCAGCCGATCGAATCCCAAACGGCATTCTATTGTAGATGAACAGACCTTTGTGTGTGTTGATGCAGGTGAGGCCTTTCGAAGATTCTGCCAGCTCCTGTGTCATGTAGGTCGAGGTCAGATCCAACTTGGTGAACGTCTTCCCTCCTGCCAGCGTCGCAAATAGGTCATCTGCCTTGGGTAGCGGGTACTGGTCCTGCAGCAAAAAACGGTTAATTGTTACTTTATATCCCCACAAATTCTGACCTTGCCATTGCCCTTGAGAACCAGAAGATTTGGACTGGCCCACTCATTGAACTCAACCGGCGCTGATGCCTATTATGTATGAATAAAGAGTCTGACTAGATACTGTGAGCTAAAAGTAAACCGTGACCTTAGTCTTTTGTTGCAGGTCTCCAGAGTGCCTCTCCAGCCTGTGAGGCCTCCTTAAGTACCTGTGCTCCCAAGGGATTGTAGGATCCCTTGGGACTCCAGCGGGTGAGCCCTCTGGTGGCTATACAATGTATTTACAGGTTTACATATGTAACAACACCCCCCACCAAAGTCAATAGTGTAACTATTTACAAGGTTAGTCGATCGGGGGCCTTTCTTTCGTTGGTTGATCATCTCAGTGCAAATGTTGGTTTTGGTGAATCGTTTGTTGGGCCCTCGTTGGGCTGCTGTGTAGCTGGCCTTGCTGGGCTGCCTGGTGTAGTGAGTCCTGCTGGGCTGCTGCGGGTGATGGGTTCTGCTTCGTGGTCAACCGCGGTGTCGATTGCCAATGGAGTGTATATTGGGGGGGGTCAAAGAAGGTAGCGTCCAATGTTGGTTGCTCTGGATAGTCCGTGAATCTGAGTTTGATTTGGTCCAAGTGTTTTCGGTGAATGAGTCCATTTGAAAGTTTGACCAGAGACACCCTACTCCCCTCTTTGGCCACAACAGTGCTGGGAAGCCACTTGGGACCTTGTCCATAGTTCAACACAAATACAGGATCATTGATTTCAATTTCGCATGACACATTTGCGCTCCCATGATATGTACTTTGTTGAAGCCACCTGCTCTCTATCTGTTCATGTAGATCAGGGTGGACTAACGAGAGCCTTGTCTTAAGTGCCCTTTTCATGAGCAGTTCAGTGGGTGGAATCCCAGTGAGCGAGTGGGGTCTCGTGCGGTAGCTAAGCAGGACTCGGGATAAGCAAGTCTGCAGTGAGTCTTTAGTTACCCTCTTCAAGCTCTGCTTGATGGTTTGCACTGCTCTCTCTCCCTGATCATTGGATGCTGTTTTGAACAGGGCAGATGCAACAAGAACTCTTTGAATTCGCACTGGTGGAACATGGCCCGTTGTCGCTCACCAGGACATCGGGTAGGCCATGCGTGGCAAACATGGCCCGCAGGCTTTCACTGATGGCAGCGGACGTGCTCACCGACATTATCTCACATTCAATCCATTTGGAGTACTACAACCACTTGGAACATTTTACCTAAAAACGGGCCTGAATAGTCGACATGGACCATGGACCACGGTTTGGAGGGCCAAGACCATAAACTTAGTGGTGCTTCCCTGGGTGCATTGCTTAACTGTGAGCATGTGTTACATTTGTGCAGCAGGACTCTAAGTCCGCATCGATACGGGCCACCACACGTGGGATCTGGCTATCACTTTCATCATTACACTAGGTGAGTACTGTGGAGGTCACTGATGAAAGTGTCCCTGCCCTTCTTGGGGACCACTAGCCGATTTCCCCACAGAAGGCAGTCTGCCTGTATAGACATTTCATCTTTGCGCCGCTGGTACGGCTTTATCTCTTCCTGCATTTCCAATGGGACACTGGACCAGCTCCCATGAAGCACACAACTTTTTACTAGGGAGAGTAAGGGGTCCTGGCTCGTCCAGGTTCACATCTGTCGGGCAGTGAAGGGTGATTGCTCTCTCTCGAATGCTTCCATTACCATGACTAAATCTGCGGGCTGTGCCATTTCCACCCCCGTGGTGGGCAATGGCAGCCTACTGAGAGCATTGGCACAGTTTTCTGTGCCTGGTCTGTGGCGGATGGCGAAGTTGTATGCAGACAACGTGAGCGCCCGTCTCTGGATGCGGGCCGATGCTTTCATATTTATCCCCTTACTTTCGGAAAAAAGGGATATCAATGGTCAGTTTCCAATTCAAATTTGAGCCCAAATAGATATTGAAGCATTTTCTTTACCCCATAAACATACGTTAACGCTTCTTTTTCAATCATGTTTTAGGCTCTCTCAGCCTTAGACAGACTTCTGGATGTATAAGCAACCGGTTGCAATTTACCAGATTAATTAGCTTGTTGCAATACACACCTGACACCATATGACGACGCATCACATGCTAGTACCAAACACTTACATGGATCATACAATACAAGCAATTTGTTTGAGCATAACAATTTTCTAGCTTTTACAAAGGCATTTTCTTGGCTTTTACCCCATACCCATTCATCTCCTTTATGCAGTAAGGCGTGCAGTGGTTCTAACAGTGTGCTGAGACCCGGTAAGAAGTTACCAAAGTAGTTCAGGAGTCCTAGAAACGACCGCAGCTCCGTCACATTCTGTGGCCTCGGTGCGTTCTCGATTGCTTCTCTCTTCGAATCGGTGGGCCTAATGCCATTCGCCGCGATTCTTCTCCCCAGGAACTCCACTTCAAGCGCCAGGAAAACACACTTCGAGCATTTTAACCTGAGCCCCACACAATTAAGCCGACTAAGTACTTCCTCCAGGTTCTGCAGATGCTCGACTGTGTCCCGACCTGTAACCAAGATGTCGTCCTCGAAGACCACTGTGCGCGGGACCAACTTCAGTCAGCTTTCCATGTTTCTCTGGAATATTGCCGTGGCTGATCGAATCCCAAATGGACATCTGTTGTAAATGAAGAGACCTTTGTGCGTATTGATGCAGGTGAGACCCTTCGATGGTTCCTCCAGTTCCTGCATCATGTAGGCCAAGGTCAAGTCCAGTTTCGTGAACATCTTTCCTTCTGCCATCGTTGCAAAAAGATCATCTGTCTTTGGTAGTGGGTGTTGATCCTGCAGGGAGAAACAATTGATAGTTACTTTGTAATCACCACAGATTCTGACGGTGCCATCTTCCTTGAGGACTGGAATGATCGGACTTGCCCACTTGTTGAATTCGATCGGTGAAATGATGCCCTCTCGTTGCAGCCGGTCCAGCTTTATCTCCACCCTCTCTCTCATCATGTATGGTACTGCTCTCGCCTTGTGATGGATGGGTCGTGCCCCCGGAATTAGGTGGATCTGCACTTTTGCTCCTTGGAACTTCCCGATGCCTGGTTCGAACAGCGAAGGGAACTTGTTTAAGACCTGGGCAAACGAAATTTCATCAACGGACAAGAGCGCTCGGACGTCGTCCCAGTTCCAGCGTATCTTTCCCAGCCAGCTCCTGCCAAGCAGCACGGGACCATCGCCCGATACCACACAGACTGCTAGCTTGTGCACCGCTCCATCATAGGAGACCTTTACAGTGGCATTGCCAATTACGGGAATCAGTTCCTTTGTGTAAGTTCTCAGTTTAGTGCGAATGGGGTTCAGGACTGACCTTGAGGCCTTGCTACACCACAATTTACCAAGTCTTTTTGCTCATTATGGACTGGCTCGCGCCTGTGTCCAGCTCCATTGACACTGGGAGTCCATTTAATTCAACCTTCAGCATTATTGGGGGACACTTTGTGGTAAATGTGTGGACCCCATATACCTCTGTCTCCTCGGTCTGAGGCTCTGGTTCGTCATGATCTGCCATGGATCTGTCCTCCTCTGCAACATGGTGGTTTGCAGGATTAGCAGGGTTTGCAGCTCGCCTGCACATACGTTGGAGGTGTCCCATTGTTCCATATCCTTTGCAAACGTATCCTTTGAACCGGCATGAATGGAAACGATGATCACTCCCACAGCGCCAACAAGGTGTTAATGGCCTTGAATTCATCACCCTTGATGGTGGACTCTGAGATATCTGCGGATGTGCAGCTGCAGGCATGTGGGGCCTGCCCTGTATGTTGCGATTTGAAAACAACATCATTTTGTTCACAGTACTTGTAGCAGCACTTGTGTGCTGAGAGATTTGCTTAATATTGTCACTGGTGGCAATGAACGTCTGGGCTATCGCTATGGCTTTACTCAAGGTTGGGGTCTCTACAGTCAAAAGTTTGCGAAGTATCATTTCATGGCCACTGCCAAGTACGAAGAAGTCCCTGAGCATGTGCTCCAAATGTCTTTCAAATTCACAATGTCCTGCAAGGCGTCTCAGCTCGGCAACATAACTCACCACTTCCTGGTATTCAGACCTTTTGTAGGTGTAGAACCGGTACCTTGCCATCAGAACGTTTCCTTCGGGTTCAGATGTTCCCAGACCAGTGTGCACAAATCATCGTACATTTCTCTGGGTTTCGCTGGAGCAAGCAGATTTTTCATGAGGCCATACATTGGAGCCCAATAGACGGTGAGGAGAATCATTTTTCGTTTGGCAGCGTTCGCTTCTCCTTCCAACTCGTTGGCCATGAAGTATTGGTCGAGTCGCTCCACAAAGGTTTCCCAATCATCTCCCTCCAAAAATTTCTCCAGGATGCCCACTGTTCTCTGCATCATTGGGTTCATCATCTGTATCTCTTTGCCAGTTGGTATGTATGAATGAAGAGTCTGACTAAATACTGTGAGCTCAAAGTAAAGTGTGACCTTAGTCTTTTATTGCAGGTCTCCAGAGTGCCTCTCCAGCCTGTGAGGCCACCTTAAGTACCTGTGCTCCCAAGGGGTTGTGGGATTCCTTAGGACTCCAGGGGATGAGCCCTCTGGTGGCTACACAAGGTATATACAGTTTTACATATGTAACAATGCCCTCTCGTTGCAGTGGTCCAGCTCGATCTCCACTTTCTCTCGCATCATGTATGGCACCGTACGTGCCTTGTGGTAGATGGGTTGTGTACTGGGAACCAAGTGGATCTGCATCTTCGCCCCAGAGAAATTTCGGATGCCTGGCTCAAACTTCAATGGGAACTTGCTCAAAACCTGGGCACGAGACTTCATCGAGGGACGAAAGCGCTCGGATGTCGTCCCAGTTCCAGCGGATTTTTCCCAGCCAACTTCTGCCGAACAGTGTGAGGCCATCTCCTGGTACAATCCACAGTGATAGTTCGTGCACCGCTCCATCATAGGAGACTTTTACTGCTGCACTGCCAATTACAGGGATCAGCTCTTTAGTATAAGTTCTCAGCTTGGTATGAATAGGGGTCAGCTTGGGCCTTTGTGCCTTGTGGCACCGCAGCCTTTCGATGGCCTTTTTGCTCATGATAGACTGACTCACACCCATGTCCAATTCCATGGATACTGGAATTTTGTTCAGTTCAACTTTTAACATGATCAGTGGACATTTCGTGGTGAAGGTGTGTACCCAGTACACTTCTGCCTCCTCAGTTCGAGTCTTTAGTTTAGTTTGATCCACCATGGATTGGTCTTCCTCTGCAACGTGGTGGTTTGCAGGGTTTGCAGCTCGTCTGCACATTTGCTGGAGGTTCCACAGCCTTTGCACGCATAGTGTTTGAAGCGGCATTGATGGGCTCAATGATCACCTCCGCAGCACCAACAAGGTGTTAATTGCCTCGCATTCACACTTGATGGCGGACTCTGAGTGGTCTGAGGTCGTGCAGCTGCAGGTGTGTACGTTCTGCCATATGCATTCCTGCCTGAAAACAATATTACTTTGTGTATCATACTTGCCGATGCATCTTTATGCTGCGAAATTTGTTTGGTGTTATTGCTGGTGGACATAAATGCCTGGGCTATCGTTATGGCTTTGCTCAGGTTCGGTGTTTCAACAGTCAATAGTTTGCGAAGGATAACCTTGTGGCCAATGCCAAGTACAAAAAAGTCTTTTAGCATTTGCTCCAGGAATCCACCGAATTCGCAATGTCCTGCAAGGCGTCTTCGTTCGGCGATGTAGCTCGCCACTTCCTGGCCTTCAGACCATTGACATGTATAAAATCAATACCTTGCCATCAGAACACTCTTCTTCAGATTTAGGTGCTCCCGGACCAGCGTACACAGTTCTTCATACGATTTGGTTGTTGTTTCACCGGAACAAGAAGATTCTTCATGAGGCCATAGGTTGTTGCCCGGCAGACAGTGAGGAGGATCGCCATTCGTTTGGCAGTGTTCTCATTCCCTTCCAGCTTGTTGGCCAGGAAGTATCGGTTGAGTCGCTTCACGAAGGCTTCCCAATCGTCACCTTCTGAGAATTTCTCCAGGATACCAACACTTCTCTGCATTTTCGAGTGATGGTTCATTATCTATTATTCGTCGCCAGTTGTTATGTCTCAAATAAAGCAATGTGACTGAGTACTGTAGACTTGAGTAAGTGTGACCTTAATCTCTTTATTCTGACTCCAGATTGCTGGCACAGCATGGGAGGCCTGCTTATATGTAGTGCTCCCAAGGGATGCTGGGATCCCTTGGGACTCCAACAGATGCTCCCTCTGGTGGTGGCAGAATGATGGTTACAACGTGTTGCATACAGAACAGGTGTCAGCCATGGCTCAGTCTGAGTCAGAAGTTTGTGAGTTCAATTTGCACTCCAGAGACTTGAGTACGAAATTTAGGCTGACACACAGTGCAGAACTGAGAGAGTGCTACAGTGTCAGATGTGCCATCTTTCAAAGAAAGACTTTTTTAAAGACTAGCAGGAAAGTTCTCCCTGGTGTCCTGGGAAAAAATGTATCCTTCAACCAATATCACTAAGTAAAGCAGATTATCTGGTCATTATCACATTGCTGTTTGTGGCACCTAATTGACTGCCACATTTCCTACATTACAACAGTGACTGCGCTTCAAAATACTTCATTGGCTGTAAAGCGCTTTGGGATGACCTGATGTATAAATCCAAGTTCTTTCTTTCTTGCATACCACTGTACGCCCAGTTCCAGCTGCTCGTGGGATAGGATATAAACAGGGATGGAGATGCAGGAGACTGGGACGTTGGCTGATAGATATAACTTTGTGAGTATGATTATGTCAAGCTGTTGTTTGACTAATCTGGGCGACAGCTCTCCCAACCTGGGTACCAGTCCCCAGATGTTAGTGAGGAGGACTTAACAGGATTGACTAGGTAGAGTCTTGGCCTAATATGATGGATGGATAGTTGCTAATACATGTGTTAGATTTTTTTCTTATTATTGAACTTCATAGTGTTTGTTTACAATTGATTGGCTTGCTAGGTCACTTCAGAGGGCACTAACATTGGATTAGTTTGCCAGGTAAATTATCCTCTATGTTCCCTGGACTGGTGAGGTGCAAATTCAGTTAGGGTTCCAGGTGCTGATCACTGTCCAGTGATTCTGGATGATACTTTTGTTAATGTTGGGTGAGGGTGGGAGATGATCAGCCTTAGCTGTGATGTCCCCAGTCTGCTGACAATCATGCCTAGATTTTTCGATATGGCAGAGTTTAAATCCAAATGGCTAGTGGCAGGCTTTAGATCGACTGTTTTTCCCGATCTTTTCAAAGTGAGTTAATTTGCCTAGTTCAAGGTGCAGATTCTGATGGGGGCAGATAGTGAGAGCAGAAAATTGCATGTAAGTGAAAATTAGGATGGAGGGGGGAAGCAAGAATGCCTTTGAAAAGAACATAAGAAATAGGTGTAGGAGTAGGCCTTTCAGTCCTTCGAGCCTGCTCCGCAATTCAATAAGATCATGGCTGATCTTCTACCTCAACTCTACATTCCCACACTATCCCCATATCTATATTTCCCATAATATCCAAAAATCTATATTTCACATCATATCCAAAAATCTATTCTGTCTTGAATATACTAAACCACTGAGCATTCAAAGACCTCTGGGGTAGAGAATTCCAAAGATTCACAACACTTTGAGTGAAGAAATTCCTCCTCATCTCAGTGCTAAATGGCCAATCCTTATTCTGAGAATGTGACCCCTGGTTCTAGAATCTACAGCCAGGAGAAACATCCTCTCTGCATCTACCCTGTCAAGCCCTTGAAGAATTTTATATTTTTAAATTAGATCATTCTTCTTCTAATATTCAGGGAATAAAGGCCTAGTCTCCTTAAACACTCCTGATAGGACAATCTCCCCCATCCCAGGAATCAGTCTGGCAAACCTTTGTTGCACTCCCTCTAAGGCAAGCACATCCTTCCTTTGGGAAGGTGACCAAGACTGTACACAATACTCCTGGTGTGATCTCACCAAGGCCATATATAATTGCAGTAAAACTTATTTACTCTAGCTGTGACTTGGATGAATTTGAACAATTGTACATCCCTGCCTGGCATAAAAATAAAACGGGGAAGGTGGCTCAACCGTGGCTAACAAGGAAAATTAGGGATAGTGTTAAATCCAAGGAAGAGGCATATAAATTGGCCAGAAAAAGCAACAAACCTGAGGACTGGGAGAAGTTTAGAATTCAGCAGAGGAGGACAAAGGGTTTAATTAGGAGGGGGAAAATAGAGTATGAGAGTAAGCTTGCAGGGAACATAAAAACTGACTGTAAAAGTTTCTATAGATATGTGAAGAGACAAAGATTCGTGAAGACAAATGTAGGTCCCTTGCAGTCAGAATCAGGTGAATTTACAATGGGGAACAAAGAAAAGGCAGACCAATTGAACAAATACTTTGGTTCTGTCTTCACTAAGGAAGACACAAATAACCTTCCGGAAATACTCGGGGACCGAGGGTCTAGCGAGAAGGAGGAACTAAAGGAAATCCTTATTAGTCAGGAAATTGTGTTAGGGAAATTGATGGGATTGAAGGCCAATAAATCCCCAGGGCCTGATAGTCTGCATCCCAGAGTACTTAAGGAAGTGGCCCTTGAAATAGTGGATGCATTGGTGGTCATTTTCCAATATTCTATAGACTCTGGATCAGTTCCTATGGATTGGAGGGTAGCTAATGTAACCCCACTTTTTAAAAAAGGAAGGAGAGCGAAAACAGGGATTTATAGACCGGCTAGTCTGACATC
Organism: Pristiophorus japonicus; assembly: GCF_044704955.1. Taxonomy (NCBI): domain Eukaryota; kingdom Metazoa; phylum Chordata; class Chondrichthyes; family Pristiophoridae; genus Pristiophorus; species Pristiophorus japonicus. The sequence continues at coordinate 372,836,574 of NC_091977.1, forward strand.
GGTAGTGGGGAAAATGTTGGAATCAATTATTAAAGATGAAATAGCAGCGCATTTGGAAAGCAGTGACAGGATCAGTCCAAGTCAGCATGGATTTATGAAAGGGAAATCATGCTTGACAAATCTTCTAGGATTTTTTGAGGATGTAACTAGCAGAGTGGACAAGGGAGAACCAGTGGGTGTGGTGTGTTTGGATTTTCAAAAGGCTTTTGACAAAGTCCCACACAAGAGATTAGTGTGCAAAATTAAAGCACATGGTATTGGGGGTAATGTATTGACATGGATAGAGAACTAGTTGGTAGACAAAGAGTAGGAATGAATGGGTCCTTTTCAGAATGGCAGGCAGTGACTAGTTGGGTACCGCAAGGTTCAGTGCTGAGACCCCAACTATTTACAATATACATTAATTATTTAGATGAAGGAATTGAATGTAATATCTTCAAGTTTGCAGATGACACTAAGCTGGCTGGCAGAGTGAGCTGTGAGGAGGATGTTAAGAGGCTGCAGGGGGACTTGGACAGGTTAGGTGAGTGGGCAAATGCCTGGCAGATGCAGTATAATGTAGATAAATGTGAGGTTATCCACTTTGGAGGCAAAAACAGGAAGGCAGAATATTATCTGAATGGTGACAGATTAGGAAAAGAGGAGGTGCAACGAGACCTGGGTGTCATGGTACATCAGTCATTGAAAGTTGGCATGCAGGTACAGCAGGCGGTGAAGAAGGCAAATGGCATGTAGGCCTTCATAGCGAGAGGATTTGAGTATAGGAGCAGGGAGGTCTTACTGCAGTTGTACAGGGCTTTGGTGAGGCCTCACCTTGAGTATTGTGTACAGTTTTGGTTTCCTAATCTGAGGAAGGACATTCTTGATATTGAGGGTGTGCAGCGAAGGTTCACCGGACTGATTCCTGGGATGACAGGACTGACATATGATCAATTAGGCTTATATTCTCTGAAATTTAAAAGAATGAGAGGGGATCTCATAGAAACATATAAAATTCTGATGAGATTGGACAGGTTAGATGTAGGAAGAATGTTCCCGATGTTGGGGAAGTTCAGAACCAGGGGTCACAGCCTGAGGATAAGGGATAAGCCATTTAGGAACCGAAATGAAGAGAAACTTCTTCACTCAGAGAATTGTGAGTCTGTGGAATTCTTTACCACAGAAACTTGTTGAGGCCAGTTCGTTAGATATATTCAAAAGGGAGTTAGATGTGACCCTTACGGCTAAAGGGATTAAGGGGTATGGAGAGAAAGCAGGAATGGGGTACTGAAGTTGCATGATCAGCCATGATCATATTGAATGGTGATGCAGGCTCCAAGGGCCCCCTGCACCTATTTTCTATGTTTCTATGACTCCAATCCTTCTGTAATAATGGCCAACATACCATTTCCTGTCCTAATTGCTTGCTGTACCTGCATGTTAACTTTCAGTGATTCATGTACAAGGGTATCCAGAGCCCTCTGAATACCAACATTTCCCAATCTCTCACCATTGAAAAAATATTATGCTTTTCTATTTTTTCTATCAAAGTGGATAACTTCATTTTTCTTCACATTATATTCCATCTGCCCACTCACTTAATCTTTCAGTATCCCTTTGCAGCCTCTTTGCATCCTCCTCACAACTTATTTTCCCACCTAGCTTTGTATTACACTCATCTACAACATTGATATAGATTGTAAATAGCTGAGGCCCAAGAACTGATCCTTGCTGTACACCTCTAGTTACAGCCTGCCAACCTGAAAATTACCCATTTATTCCTACTCTCTGTTTTCTGTCCATTAGCCAATCCTCAATCCATGCTAATATGTTACCACCAATCCCATGAGCCCTAATTTTGTGCAATAACCTCTTGAGTGGCATCTTATCGAATGCTTTCTGAAATATACTACATCCACCTTATCCGTCCTACTAGTTACACCCTCAAAAAACTCTATTCGATTTGTCAAACATGATTTCTTTTTCATAAATCCATGTTGATTCTGCCCAATAATATGATATTCTATGTGCCCTGTTACCATATCCCATATAATAGATTTTAGCATTTTTCCTGCTACTGAAGTCAGGCTACCTAGTAGATAGTTCCGATATTTTCTCTCTCCTTCCTTTCTTGAATAGCGGGGTTACATTTGCTTCCTTCCAATCCACAGAGAAGATTCTAGAATCTGGTGAGTTCTGGAAGATCAAAACCAATGCATCCACTCTCTATGCAGCCACCTCTTTTAAAACTCTAGGATGTAGGTCATCAGGTCCTGGGGATCTATTGGCTTTTAATCCCATTAATTTCACCAGTACTATTTCTTTACTAATACGAGTTGCTGATTCTCTCTATACTGTGACACAAAGTACCGTAGTTCCAGTAGGACAGAACTCCTGTTAGTTTTCTGTTACCAGCTGCCTGATTTACATCAGAACAATGGACAGCTGGTAGTGGAAAATCCATACTGTGCAGAATCATCTGTGCAGAATGATCACTCGGCTACTCAGGTAGTACAGGCCTGCAAACAAAAAAGGATAAAGAAAGATACTTTAAAAAATCCTCAGAAGTTTTGTAAAATTATTTAATGTTGATGAGCTACATATCTAGATGTTAATTCTGTGAAGTGCCTGCAATCATTTACTATAATTATTCATTCATGTTTTCAAAGGCAATCATTTTGGTCATGGCCTTGCTGTGAACACAACTTTTAAAGTTTGTTTTACTAATTGGACAATTTTTGTTGCAATGCAGTTTGATTATTGATAAAAAGATTTTGAAAAAAGTTGAATAATTGTCAATAATATTTCATAATTGGGTGGTTTCAAAGTAAATCATGATAGCAACTAATCCTGGAGGTATTCTCATAACATCATCCTTATTCTGAAAAGCACTTTATATTTTCAAATATTGCTGATGCTGAATTATGTATAGCTGCGTTTGACCTGGGTAAGTCATAATTTCCTTCAGATTAACGTTGATAAAACTGAAACCATCTTCTTTGATTCTCACCAAGAAAATATTTGGCTTGAACTTGAGCACAGAGCTTGGAGACAGAGCTGGATGAATCGCAATCGGAGTAGATCTCAAGTAGAGTGGAAGAATTTGATGAGAGTAGGAATTCGGTGGAGGAGAGGAAGGCGGTTTCTCACATCCAACTCAAAAGGAGGAGTGGAGCCACAGACCCGAGGACTTTAAGTTAATTATCTACATATATAAGGGGAGAAATTTGGCATGTTAGCAACCCCAGTCAGCGCCTAGCGGGGGCGCTAACGAAGCGCTCAGGCAGTAGCGTCACGGCAGGGCGAATCCCACACCGTACGGCAAATTCACCGGTCCCATAGTGCCGGCGTGCCGACGATAACAGTTAGCGCCACGGCACCTTTTGCCATGCAGATCGTGATGTCAGCGAGCATGCAACGCTCGTTGGGCCCCTGATCTGCAAACTTCAGTAGCGCCCCTCCGCATTACCGCCTCGCACCGACTGTGCCAGGGAGCGGAGGCTGGGGTACTACTTAAAGAGATGCGCCCCAGCTTTCAAGGAACTTCCGTTCCAAAGGTCAGTTATGAGGTGCAGAGAGCGCAGGATGTATCTACAGCCAAATAAAGGCTGCGAGACCCCGAAGTGTTGCGGGCCGTCAAAGGACTTTGGGGGAGAAATTCGGGAGTGCCTCGTTTGGGCTCTAGAAGAAATGATTAGCGCCAATCTTTCAGGGGTGGTGCTCCAGGAAGGAAGTGGAGCACTAAATCAGATGCTCCACTTCCTTCCTGGAGCGCAAGAGGCAGCAGGCAAGGCGGTAAGTTGAGCAGCGCTGCACACTGGGCTGTGCAGCACTGCCACATTGAAAGGCTCCTTCCCTCTCTTAAAGAAGGGCCATTGCTGCAGACTCTGCAAAATAAAAACTTACCTTCTGCCCGAGCTTAGCCGCGATCTGGCCCGGTCAGCCCGATGCACTGAAGCAGAGTGCCGATCTGATCGATTGCGGGCAAAGAAGAACGGCAACAAACCTGAAAGAGAGAAGTTAAATTATTTTTTAACTTACCTCTGCCAGCTCGTCTTTAATGATCCCCCCCCGAAGCGCCCGGCCTCCCGAACCACGCCTCCTGCAGCTGTCAGGGGAGGCACCCAAGTTCGGGTCGGGGGCGCTACCGGGGTGATGTGCACGGCAATACCGTCATGATCTCCAGGCAAAGGAGATCAGGGCGCATTGCCATGCCCCCACCGCAAACCTCTGCCAGATATGACGGGAGTTGATGTTATCGCCGCACCTGGTCGGTACCTGATTAGCGCCCCATTATCACCCTCAGAGGCGATAACAGGAGACGCTAAGGAGGCCAATTTCTCGGCCTTTGAATGTCATCCCATAGCATATTGCCGTTCTGCACACCCCGAATCATTGGGGGCTAGTGTGCAGACTCGATAACCCTCCCCTTTGATGGCTGGAAGGTGCCTTCGCCAATGCTCACTCACGATTACACAACACCTCATATTCATTATCGCTTGGAGCCTAACGCCACTCACCTACGCCATTAACGCCTGATTTAGCGCACCCCTGCATTCTTTGAGCTCGGAAACTGAATTTAGCAGGCAGTGAGATTGATTAGTGCCTGGAGCTAAACTTCCAACTTCTCAAAAGTTAACGCCCCAAGTGGGGCGATACAAAATTTCTAGCGCTTTAGGCTAAAAATTTGATATAGCCAAGAAATGGGCAGTGTTAAGACAAAATTAGGTTACGCTGCACCGCCTGAAAATGTTCTCGGTAGTAAGCAAAATTCGTGCTCCCTCTTCATTAACATGATTATTGTCATGATTTCAGCACTGAAATCAGCACTAAAACTGAAGCTCATTAGCTTAACACTCAACAGGTGGACCAATATGGGGGCCAGTCTAATTCATATCCATGTTTGGCACAGGCATTTTCCACTACTTAAAAGGGAGGTGCAATAATGCTGCAGCACCTCAACGGTATGTTCATTCCTAATCCTTCCTCTCTCACATCCCATTTGTCCGTCAACCCATAATATTTTCTCACTTTCAAGCTATTGGTGCTGTATGCATGCATTTCTGCTTTCCTGCCAGCATCCCTCCCCGAACCATTCACCATAACCTGACTTCTGTGCCTTTCTGCTTTCAGATAATCAACAAGCACCCGAGCAGCATGTTATCGAGTGGGGAGAAGAAGAGGAGGAAGAAGACAGCACCACTGCATCTCTCACTCAGACACCAGCTCAGAAACTGGCATTACGTGTAATTTAGAGGGTCGTGTAGATGTGGGATCTGCAGAGAGTGAGACACCAGGCATGAGTGGGCTGCAGCAAGGTCAGGGGGAAAGGGTAGTTCAGGGGCCAGTCTCCTGGAGGGCGTGAGTTCTACTGCACAGGACTCAGATGAGGACCTCGATGGGGAGACCTTCAGAAGAAGAGTGATGGGCATGCACGCAGAATTAATGGACGCAATGGCAAGGCTGCCAGAGAGCCTTTTGTCAATGTCAAGGAGCATGGAGGAGTCCGCCTCCAACATTGGCTGGGGCTCTGAGTACAGCATGGAGCCCATGATTTCTAGCCTGGAAATGATGGTACACTCCCAGAGAGACAGTGGCAACCCAGATGTGATGGTGGGCATGATGGGTGATGCTGCAGCTTCCATTGCAGCACAGGAAGAAGCGATCCAGTCTCTTAGTACTGCAGTGGAAGCTCCGACTGCTCTCATACAGTCTCTGCTTCATGCCATTGAAACTCAGACTGCTATATAAATACAACATAGTTGTTGTCGCTCATGCCTGATGTCACTCACGCTCAGACCGCTGCCATGCAGTCTCAACTTGTGGCCACCCATACTCAGGCTGCTTTCATGCAGTCTTGGCTTGAAGCCTCCTAAGCTCAGAGTGCTCTCATACAGTCTCAGCTTGAAGCCACCCAAGCTCTGACTGCTGCCATTGTGGCTGGGTTTACCGCTGTCAACCAGGCCTTGCAGAGTGTCGCAGTGTGCCAGCAATGCTTCAACAGATTGCTAGGAATGCTGAGGCGCCGCACGGGGGAAGTGGCAGTGGCAGTGGGTCAGTGGAGCAGAGCCCTGCTGTCCTCTCTCCAGATGACCGAATTCCTGTTCCCACTGTGTTGGCTGGAAGAGTGCTGGCACACCAATCTGGCACAGGATGAAAGCATTGTGGCTGCTGCCAGGGTAGCAGGCATTGACATTGAGGATTCGCTGTGTGTGGTCGCACACCAACTGCACATTAAGTGAGTGGTAGCTTTTGCGGTTATGGAAGATCTCAGGATTGTTATGTGGTGCCCACAAAGCCATGTGTGTGCAGTCGATGGCGTCCTGCATCATGGGGAAGAGTGCTATCCTGGCAAAGCCACATGCACGCTTGTCCTGCTTCTCTCTGCTGAGACAGAAGCCAATGTAGTCCCTTCTCCTGGTGTGGAGAGCCTCAGTGATCTCCCGGATGGTGGACGGTGAACTGTGAGATGTAGCTATATCTCCTGCTGCAGACTGTAAGGATCAATGGCGAAACTGAGGGTGATGATGACCTTGACTGCCACTGGGCGAGCCATGGTAGACCTGCTCTGAGGCTGCAGGTCAGGTTGCAGGAGGTGATAGAGTTCTGTGACTACCTCTTTGGTGAAGCAGAGCCTTCTAAAACACTGCTCCTTGCTTAATTGGAGATAGGAGATGTGTTGTCGGAAGACCCTTGGTGGGCAATGCCTCTTGTTGAGAGCCGTCATGGCCTCCCTCCTTTTCCCGCTGCGCACATGTTTCCATCTTCCTCGTTGCCTCTGCACCTTCTGCCCTAGATCCTGAAGGGTGAGGTCGACTGCCAGTACAGTCCCCATGACTGTGAGCAATTGTTCTGAGCAGAAGCTTTTGAAACATAATGAGGGACTTCTCCCTTGCAACAACACGCCCTGTTACCAAAGCACCTTGAAATACTAAAGAAAGCTGTTCGAGTTGCAGAAAGTAGCACAGAGCCACTCAAATTGCAGAACCATATCAGGCGAAACTGATTGCTGATGAACCCTTTAAATACCGCTGCTGGAGCCTTGTTCCTGCTTTTGGACACCTGCTCTCCCTGTCATTGTTTAGGCATGCTGATAAGTTGACTAGCGAAAACGAATGCTGTAGATTTGGCATCAACTGAGCATTGCACACTCATTGGCGTCACGATCTCGTTCACTTAAATTCTTCCAGCGATCGCATTTATCGGCCCTTGCAAAATGACGTTTACTGCGGGAGCTGCCACCAGCTGGCAGGAGAGTGCCGGCTGGCATTTCTTCCACATTACATGGTGTTAACAGGTAGCGCAAGCCACCTGAAGTTTTAGCCCTTTGTGGTTCTTACATAGTATTAAATAGGATTTCATATGGCACAGAAACAGACCATTCGCCCCAACCAGTCCATGCCAGCATTTATGCTCCACTTGAGTCTACTCCTGTCTTTGCTCATCTAAATCTATCAGCTAAACCTTTATTCCCTTCTCCCTCATATGCTTGTCTACCCTCCCCTGAAATGCGTCTATACTATTTGTTTCAACCACTCCCTGTGGTAGCGAGTTCCATATTCTCACCACTCTTTGCGTAAAGAATTTTCTTCTGAATTCCCTATTGGATTTCTTGGTGACTATCTTATATTGATGGCCTCTAGTTATGCTCTTCCCCACAAGTGGAAATATTCTCTCTGTACCCACTCCATCAAAACCTTTTATAATTTCAAAGACCTCGATTAGGTCACCCCTCAGCCTTCTTTTTTCAAGAGAAAAGAGACCCAACCTATTCATCCATTCCTGATACGTGTACCCTCACATTTCTGGTATCATCCTTGTAAATCTTCTCTGCACCCACTCCAGTGTCTCTTTGTCCTTTTTTATAATATGGCGACCAGAACCGTAAGCAGTACTCTAAGTGTGGTCTAACCAAGGTTTACAGGTTTAGCATAACTTCCCTACTTTTCAATTCTATACCTCTAAAAATTAACCATAGTGCTTGGTTTGCTTTTTTTATGGCCTTGCTTTGTATATTTGTACTCCGAGATCCCTTTGTTTTTCTACCCCACCTAGACTCTCACTCTCTAAGTAATAATTGAACTCCCTAATCTTACTACCAAAATGTAATACCTCACATTTATCTGTGTTGAACTTGGTTGTTGGTTGTTGGTAAATTTGAATAAATCATTTTGTGTTTTTTCTATCTAAGTTAGGGCAAAGGGTTAAACTAAGAAGTTTAGTTAGTAGTCTAATAAATAGAGGCATGGTAGGGCAGCTCAGTGGCACGAATGATCTTCTTCCATGCTGTAACCATTCTATGATTCTACACTCCTGGCTGGCCTCACACGTTCTACCTTTTGTAAACTTAAGGTCATCCAAAACGTGGCTGCCCATGTCCTAAATGGCACCAAGTCCCGTTCTCCCATCACCTCTGCGCTCACTGACCTACATTGGCTCCCGGTTAAGCAACGCCTTAATTTAAACATTGTCATCCGTGTTTTCAAATACCTTCACGGCCTCGCCCCTCCCTATCTCTGTAATCTCCTCCAGCCATACAACCTCCCGAGATATTTGTGGTCCTTTAATTCTGCCCTCCTCATCATCACTTTATCTTTGATGGCCGTGACTTCTGTTGCCTAGGCCCTGAGCGCTGGAATTCCCTCCCTAAACCTCTCCGCCACTCTACCTCTCTTCCCTTCTTTAAGACGCTCCTTAAAACCTACCTCTTTGACCAAGCTTTTGGTCAGCTGCCCTAATTTCTCCTCATGTGGTTTTATAACTCTCCTGTTAAGTGCTTTGGGACGTTTTACTATGTTAAAGGCACTATATAAATACAAGTTGCTGTTGTTGTAGGCTGAGGATGTTTTCTTTGGAACAGAGGTGGCTGGGGGAAGACTTAATTGAGCTGTATAAAATTGAGGTGCCGAGATAGAGTGGATAGGAAGGACCTATTTCCCTTAGCAGAGAGGTCAATAACCAGGGGAATAGATTTAAAGAAATTGGTGGAAGGATTAGAGAGGAGTTGAGGAGAACTTTTTTCACCCAGAGGATGGTGGGGGTCTGGAACTCACTGCCTCAAAGTGTGGTAGAGGCAGAAATCCTCACTACATTTAAAAAGTACTTGGATATGTACTTGAAGTGCCATAAAATTACAGGGCTAGGACCAAGAGCTAGAAAGTGGGATTAGGATGGATAGCTCTTTTTCAGCCGGCATAGACATATAAGAACAGAAGAAATATGAGCTCGAGTAGGCCATTTTGCCCTTCAAGCCTGCTCCGCCATTCAGCAAGATCATGACTGATCTTCTACCTCAACTCCACCTTCAGGCACTATCCCCATATTCCTTAATTCCCTTGGTTCCCAAAATTTTATTGACCTCTGTCTTGAATATACTCAACAACTGAGCATCCAAAGCTCTCTGGGGTAGAGAATTCCAAAGATTCACGACCCTTTGAGTGAAGACATTTCTCCTCATCTCAGTCCTAAATGGGCTATCCCTTATTCTGTGACTGTGACCCCGTGTTCTAGATTCCCCAGCCAGGGGAAACACTTTCCCAACATTAACCCTGTCAAGCCCTTTAAGCATTTTATATGTTTCTATTAGATCACCTCTCATTCTTCTAAACGCTAAGGAATATAAGCCTAGTCTACTCAATATCTCTTCATAAGGCAATCTGTTCATCCCGGAAACCAGTCTAGTGAACCTTCGCTGCACTCCCTCTAAGGCAAGTATGTCTTTCCTTTGGTAAGGAAACCAAAACTGTACACAGTACTCCAGGTGTGGCCTCACCAAAGCACTTTATAATTGTAATAATACTTATTTACTCTTACACTCTAATCCCTTTGTCACAAAAACTAACATACCATTTGCTTTCCTAATTGCTTGCTGTACCTGCATATTAACTTTCTGTGATTCATGTGCAAGGACACCCAGGTCCTTTTGAGTGCAAACGTTTCCCAGTCTCTCACTATTTAAAAATATCCTGCATTTTTGTTTTTCTTACCAAAGTGGATAACTTCACACTTCCCCATATTTGTCATGTTCTTGCCCACTCACTCACCCTATCCATATCTCTCTCCAGCCTCTTTGCGTCCTCCTCACAGCTTACTTTGCCACCCTAACTTTGTATCATCAGCAAACTTGGATATGTTGCACTCAGTCCCTTCATTAATATAGATTATAAATAGCTGAGGCCCAAGCACTGATCCTAGCGGTACTCCACTAGTTACAGCCTGCCAACCTGAAAAAGTCCCGTTTATTCCTACTATCTGTTTTCTGTCCATTAACCAATCCTCAATCTATGCTGTTATATTATCCCCAATACCATGTCCTAATTTTGTGCATTAACCTCTTTTGTGGCATTTTATCAAATTCTTTTTGAAAATCCAAATACACTATATCCAATGGTTCTCCCTTATCCATCCTACTAGTCAGTTACATCTTCAAAAAACTCTGACAGATTTATCAAACATGATTTCCCTTTCATAAAATCATGTTGACACTGCCTAATCATATTATGATTTTTCTAAGTGCCCTGCTACCACATCCCTAATAATAGATTCCAGCATTTTGCCTACTGCTGATGTCAGACTAACTGGCCTATAGTTCCCTATTTTTTTCTCTTCCTCCTTTCTTTACTACCTTCCAATCCTTGAGGACTGTTCTAGAAGCTAGGGAATTCAGGAAGAACCAGTGTATCCACGATCTCTGCAGCAACCTCTTTTAAAACCCTAGGATGTAGCTCATGAGGTTTAGGGGATTTGTTGCCACTTAGTCCCATTAATCTCTCCAGCACCATGGGCTAGAACCTCCACTTTTTTTGCATGCTTAACACCCACTTAACACCCATTTTACCGCTGAAATGATGTATAACGCCCATATATCGCCCATTTTGGCACAAAATAGAAACCGATGGGCATTTTTAGGAAACTTATCAACGAGCGTTACTTTCCCCATGTGCTTAAAGTTGGCAAAAATTATTACCACCCGCCCACTTTTTTTGGGCGGAATCATCAGAATGGGCGAAATCAACAGCCATAATATGGCCCAGCGTTACTTTCCGCACAGAATTAACGCCGAGATTCAATAATACCGCCCGCCCATTTTTTTTGTTGTAAAGAGCACATTTGGCGAATCTAACACCCAGGAGATCGGCCACCGTCATTTTCACCACCTCACACAAATATCGCCCACAGTATCGCTCGCCCAAAAAAAACGCCAAGAAAAAGTGGAACTGTTCTGAACGAACGCCAGCGCTGTGGCTGGCATTTTTTAAATCGCATGTTGCTTCATTCAAAAGGCTGCCTCAACTTCGGGGGAGTTTGCATTGACTCTGGAATTCTTCTCAGGTGAAGTGAACATCTCAATAGACATATTTGCAGACACTGGACTATTGGGGGTTTACTCCACGTGTATTTTAGTGAGGAAATCATTGTTTCTGATCAATTGCTACTATACTTTCAATGCAGTGGGGCCACCAAACAATAACTGTGCTTAAGCAGCGCTTCAGATGTCTTGACCACTCAGGAGTGGAGCTACAATACAACCCTGAGCAAGTAGCTAAATTTGTAGTCATGTGCTCGATGCTGCACAACCTGGCTATCAGGAGGGGCCAAGAATTGCCAGAAGGCACTGATGCTCCACCTCAGGAGATAGAGGAAGAGGAGGACGAGGGGCTGGATGCTGACCTAGGGCCAGACAATCAGGCCAGATTTGCAACCATGCCCACGACCTCCTCCAGACCGCACGAAAGGGCCCGTGATGGCTACATAGCTACAAGACTCTTACGTGAGGAGCTATATCTGAATGATTTGCCTGAAAGAGTGTTGCTGTGAGTGACAACGCTGACACACTGCTGTGTGTGTGCAGCTCAGACATCAATGGTGCCCATCACTTTGGTGCCAGTTAAAGTTTACGTTGATTGATGTTAAGTTGTATTTAACCCTTTCATGTTAAGGAATCACCAGCATGTAGCGGTGCAGCTATCTGAGACAATGCGCAACAAGGTTATGTTCAATAACAAAAATTTTATACCAACATTGGTCTGAAATCATAAGTATCACAGGCAATAACACCCAACCCCCACCCACACCTCACTTTTCCCACCATTGACATCAATCAAAGGTTCAAAATGTCCAGCAACACAGAATACAAAGGCAAAGCAGGAGGGTGGTCCTCATACATTACAACAAATTGCATACATCCCGATGGAGATATAACACAGCCATCAACTGCGGACATGCGCCTCACTTTCCTTTCCCCCTCCCCTTCTTCTCCCCACCTCTACCCTTTCCCCTCCTCGCTCCATGGCGCCTGGCTGAGGAGCTCCTTAGGTGGTGCCTCATTGGGGGGGATGAAATCAGATGCGGTTGTTGCACGGGTGCGGGAGCGGGTGCTGATTGGATAACATTCTCTGATGCAGAAGCAGCAGGATCTTGGTCCTTGCTCTTATCTGTCGTTTGCAGTGGTGGTGCGGAACCTAGGGGTGGAGTGCCGCGTTCGGGGACCACTGGGAGGCCTGTGCCAGCAGTGTTCCTGGCTATCGCATCCAGGACCTCTGCCATCCGTACTCAGTCATGGTGGCCAGCTGTCGGGATATGCCCCCTAATGTTTCGATGAGCTGGTCACCAATGTCTACAGTCCTCCTGGACAACTATACCATCTCTCTGCTGTCATATGGCGCTCGTGGAACAGACCTGCTGCGTCCATGAGACCTCCGCGGGATTGACGCTATCCTGGGGACAAATGGGGTGCTCTGTGGTGAGGTGCTTGGGGCCGGTATCTCCAGAGTGGAGGCGGGAATGACCGGAGGACCACTAGTTGGCCTTGGGGTGGAATGGCTTCTGGAACGTGGCAATGCAGGTTCCTCGAAGTCCGCGCTCTCATCCATGGAGAACAGACCCAGAGGATTGACGGGCGAGAATCTGAGCTCCTCAGCACCAGATGTTGGATCGTCCGGAGAGTCGGGCCCCGCGCCCCCACCTTTTGGCCTCTGTGGTCTTGCCTTGGGACACGCTGCTGGCTGAGCTGCAAAACTGAAATGAGGTTATTAGAGGAGAAGGGGTTGCTACCGTCACAAGGTGAGTCCAGCGCAACACGCAGCATATGCATGACAAAAGCACCACCGCTCTCAAAATCATCGCAGATATCACATTTCATGACCATCAACACATTTGCATCCCAATGATTTTCATTGGGCCATCATTAGTTCTAGGGCAATTTTAGAAATCATCTATCATATATGAGTGGATGTGGCATCTGTTGTCTTCATATCACGCAATGGTGTAAACTTTACTCACGTGGCATCACTTCAGGGTCTGCAGATGCATCTGTGGCTGTCCGGGGTGCTTCCCCACGAGTGTGATGTCGCTGGGGACTGGTGGCCCCCCACTCGTTCGCCTCTGCATTGACCTGATTGTCCATAGCTTCTTCTGTAAAAGGTGACAGGACGACATGTGTGATAGCATTGCTAGGTATTGTCACAAACACTGATACAACACATAACCGACAGATGTAATCATGATTATTATGAAAATTATCATTCTTTACCTAAAGTCGTACACCGTGACCGCAGGCTTTGAGTAAAACATTTCTGGTAAAAGTGAAAGACCTCACATCTGATGAAAGTCACTCATGACTGTTACAAATCAAATTATATAAATATATAAATACATGTAAATCAATGTAATACTTACTCTTGCGGTTCCCACAAGGTGGTTCCATCATTTGTGGCATTGGTTGCCCTCACGAACCTCGTTGGTCGCCGACAAGACCACCTCTGCTATCTTGGTCCATATCTTCTGGTATGCCTTTGGGGTGGGCTTCCCACACCCTCCTTGTGTCAAATCACCCCAGCGTGACTCGACCTCCTGCAGGAGGGAGGCATTTGCCTCATTCGAGAACCTCCTGGCTCTTTTGCGGCCTCCAATGTGCTCCTCTCCCACCTCACTGCTCTCTCTAGCATCAGTCTCCACAGTGTACTGTGATGCCTCCTCCTCTCTCTCCATTATAGGCCAAATTCAGTCAAATATGTGGCTGGTAACAGTGAACTTTTGTTTGCCTACTTGCTGTGAAGCTCTAAAGTCTCCCTCCTTCCTCCCAAAGCAGCCATACCACTCCCAGCCATGCCTTCAGTCCCTCTGAGCTCCCTCTCTCTCTGTCTCCTCTTCTGCGCATGTCATGATGACTCTTGATCTCCAGAATTGCGGGAATTGAGCATTGCCATGCTGTTGCTAAGGACTGCCACACTTTACGGCAGAAGGTCAAAAAAATTTACAGACGCCATTTTTAGCTTCTGAGGAAGGGTGGATAATTAATTGAGTTATTTAGAGAGTAAAATTGGAGCAAATTGTATTCAGAAATTTGGGACAGGGAATATAAATAGGTATTATCAACTTATTTATGCTAAATAGATCACATATATTGGAATTATTTAGTAAATAGCTTTTACATAGTGAAGTTATTTAATGATATTGTTGGTGCCTATCAAACTGATTGATATACAGCTTAGAGACTACAGAAAGGGCACTTTTACAGTAATTAGAGAGTATAGAGTGCAGAGATTATTAAAATCAGTGAAAGTAATTATTGATATTGATAGTGATTATGGTGCCTATGCTTTCCCTGCCTTTAATTGCAAATGCTCACACACTGGTTACTGAAAGGATCAATCAAAGAGGTGACAGAGTAATGTATAGATGGAGACGAAGACAGAGGAGGAGACCGTTTAGCCAACGGAGATACTTGGAGAAGCAATCCTACCTGAACTTGTCTGAAAATGTTTGTCTTAGGAGATTGCGATTCCGGAAGAAGGTCATGGATGAGATATGTCAACTCGTCAAGGATAATCTGCAGCCTTCCAGGACCATCAGGACCGCACTATCCGTTGAGGTGAAGGTTACTGCTGCCCTAGCTTTTTACACATCGGGATCTTTTCAGGCTTCAGCTGGCGATATCTGCCATATCTCTCAGCACGCTACACACTGCTGCATTCGACATGTGACTGAAGCCCTTTACGCTCGCAGGATGGAAAGCTTCCCAATGACCAGGGAGACACAGACCGAGAGTTTATTGAGGACATAGGGGAGCTTAATCAGCATGGCGATCTAGCACCGGTACCACCACACCCTTCCCGAAGGCCAGCAGCCAGTGGCAGTTACACGGCCGCTCATTTGCGTCAGCAGCTCATTAATGAACGTTCAATTACAGTTACGTTTAAACAAAAGTTTCATTTCCGTGGGGAAACAGAATAAACAAACAAATATGCATGAAAAACTGTACGTTGTAAAACTTATGTAAATATGAGAGAAGGTACAAAAGTTGTAGAAAAAACTTTTTTTATTATTAAGAAACATTAATTTTTTAAAGAACTAATGAACAACACCCTCCCTCCAACCCCCTACCCACCGCACCAACCCACCCTTCCCTCAAAATCCCCAAAACGTTAGAAGAAGAAATTGAACATTTTAAAGAACAAATGGCCATTTAAGTAATAACAACAAGTGACCGTTTTAGTCATGACAAGCAACCATTTCAGTCATGATAACAAGTGACCATTTAAGTCATGATAACAAATGACCATCTCAGTCATGATAACAAGTGACCATTTAAGTCATGATAACAAATGACCATCTCAGTCATGATAACAAGTGATCATTTCAGTGATGATAACAAGTGACCATTTAAGTCATGCTAACAAGTGACCATTTCAGTCAGGATAACAAGTGACCATTTAAATCATGATAATAGATGACCATCTCAGTCATGATAACAAGTGACCATTTCAGAAAGAATGGAAAGTGAACAGTTAAGTAATGATAACAAGTGAACATTTAACTATTGAATACAAATGGCCAATTTAGTAACAAGAACAATAACAGTAACAATAACAAGACAATAATAAAGTGATAAAGTGATAATAACAAGTGAATATTTTAAAACAAGTGAACTATTGAGAAACACTGCCCCCTCCCGACCTGCGGCCACATTTCCCTCCAGATCCGGTCCCACCCTTTGTTCGCACCCCATCCGCCCGTTTTGGTCTCCGCAGACCGACACCAAGACGTTGTGCAGAGTGGGATAGCAAGACTTCCTGCCGTGGTGGAGGTAACGGAGCGGAAGCAGAAGCCTCAGGCTCTACTTCCGAGTCAAGAGGAACTGAGTCCTCCGTACTCGCCTGTGTGCTTTGGGTCTCGCTGCGAGCGGAAACGACACCTTGGGGTGCAGCGCCGTGTCCAGCCAGCAACGCGTGTGGTAGGGCATTTGTTGCGGCTGTCTGCTCCTTGATCGCCTCCAACATCTCCCGAGCAGTCTGTCACTGCTCAGAAGACCAGCTGGAGAAGCGCGAGCAGAACTCGCTCCAGGTTGTGGAGAACTGGCTCCAATTGTTTGAGAAACCCGCAAACCCCTGGATAAGGTCGCGACCGATCGCGACCATCTCCCTGCACAGGGAAAGTAAGCTCTCCGTCTGGTCCTCCGTGGCAGGTGAGTGCATATCACGCTGACCAGCCCACCATGGGGTCGGTGTGTGCAATGTCATGCGCCTTGGCGTCACCACCTGCACACCGCTTGGTCCCGGTGCCTCATCTGTCTCAAAAGAGATGGCCGCAGGTTGTTCCCCCCACACAAAAAAAATCTCCTGTTCTTCCTCCTCCTCCTCCTCCTCCTCCTCCTGCTCTTGCACAGCCGCAGCTGGAGTCTGCACTGGCTCCTCCTCTGGCTCGTCCTCCTGGGAGTGTCCCGACTGGTCAGTGGACGTGTCCGTTGACTCCATCAGTACTTGTTGACCTTTGAAAGACAAATGGAAGTTATTAAATAACGTTTAACAATGCAAATCAATTCATCTCAATTAAGAACTCAAAACATTACCATTAGCCCATATGCACAAGCGGTCATCAGGCCTAACATGGCCTCATTTGAAGATCAATAGTATATCTCAGTAGTATAACTCAATTAAATATCAAATTAAAGTATCATTGCATAGGATTACCCGCATAACAAATATTTACTATTGATTCACACATTGCACAATGCAGAGTTCTCATTACTCACGTGATTCTAGGGTGGGTTCGGCCACACCATGGGTTGTGACCGAACGGCTGTCTGGCCCCACCAAGGCCACTGCAAGCTCCTCGTTCACATTGAGCGACTGCAGCATGGCACAGTCTCCGCCTGTCCTGCGTTGCTCCCGCTGGTTGATGGAAATCTTCTTCTGTAATAGATAAGGTAACATTGCACGACAGAAGCAGATGGATTTGGCAATAAACATTTAGGACTGACAGATTTATAAGTTCAATTTCAAGTTTGCAATACATTGCATAGGAAGATATTTCATACTGTAACATTAAAATTTATGTTGCGGTGCATAAATGTAATCGCAATTTAATCCTAATTTAGTTACTTAGTCATGCTTAAAGATTATGATATAACATTGCAGATTCTAATTAGATTTTCCATACAACATTAAATAATAAATATGGATGATTTCTAATTTAAATTTCAACTTACTCTTGCTGCCGGCAGTAGACTGTTCCATCTTTTCCGGCACTGGTCCGGTGTCCAGGCTTTCACGTCGGCAATCTCTGCCCAAATCCTCCGATATGCACGGGGTGGAGGTTTCCCATGCCCACCCCGTGTCAGATCCTCCCACCTCTCGCTTACACAATTCACCAGGGCCTCATTTGCCTCCTCGCTGAAGGGTTTGGCCCTTCTCTTTCCTGCATCTCCCTCCATTCTTTAAATTTATCTGTATTTTCAATAGCACTAGATAACCTGCTTCCTTTCTCTTCTCTTTCTCTCTCTCTCTCTCCCAGACCCACACAGAGATTCTGAGCATGTGACCTCTCAAAACGCGGGAAGGAGCATCAACCTGAAACAAAAATCAACCTGCACATGCGCAGTAATGCATTGCTAGGGAAGCTTTTTTTCATTCACTTCCGTTTTCTTTGGGCAATCGTGAGATTGCCGAGAAATCACATCACCCATTTGACATTGCTGGGCTAAGGACGAGTGGAAAATTGCAAAAAAAAAATGGGCCTTGAGCCGGCAATCAGCACGGGCGATAGGTCCCGCATCGCTGGAACAAAGCCCATTTTTTCCGGCCTTAGCCACAAAGTGGAAAGTCTAGCCCTAGGTGCTTTGAGAATGGGCGAGAAGCCGGCGATCTTAAAACCCTTTTTTAACGCCCACATTGGAAATAACACCCATTTTTGGGTGATAAGCACAAAAGTGGAGGTTCTAGCCCTATGTCTTTCCATACTGATTTCTTTAAGTTCCTCATTCTCTCTCGACCCTTGGTTCCCCATTATTTCCAGAATGTTTTTTGTGTCTTCTCCTGCGAAAACAGATACAAAGTACTTGTTTAATGTCTGCCCTTTCCTTATTGCCCACTCTCTGCTTCTAATGGGCCCATGTTTACTTTCACTAATCTCTTTCTACTTACATACCTATAGAAATGTTTAGAATCTGTCTTTATGTCTCTTGTTAATTTATGCTCATTCTTTTTTCTCTTTCCTTATCAATTTCTTGGTCCTCCTTTGCTGAATTCTAAAATCCTCCCAATCCTCAGGCTTACTAGTCTTTTGCAACATTATAAGCCTCTTCCTCTTGATCCAATACGATCTTTAACTTCTCTTGTTATTCACGGCTGATCCACTTTTCTGTGGGGTTTATGTGACTTAAAGGAATGTATATTTGTTGTAAATTATGTATTAATTCTTTAAATGCTAGCCATCGCTCGTCTACCATCATACCTTTAAATGTAGCTTCCCAATCTACCTTAGCCAACTCACCCCTCATACCTACATAGTTTGCTTTGTTTAGATTTAAGACCCTAGTTTTGAATTAAACTAAATCACTTTCAAACTCAATCTAAAATTCTAAAATATTACGGCCACTCTTCTCTAAAGGGCCCTTTACTACAAGGCTATTAATTAACCTTTTCTCATTGCATAATACTAGATTCAAAGTAGCCTGTTTCCTAGTTGGTTCCTCAACATACTGATCTAGAAAACTAGAAAACTATCTTGTATACATTCCATGAATTCGTCCTCCACACTACTACTGCAAATTTGGTTTGCCACGTCTATATATAGATTAAAGTCTCCCATGATTACTGTATTCTGATTTATACTCTACCCAACATTCCATCTACAATTTGGGGGCCTATAAACAACTCCCACCAATGTTTTCTGCCCCTTGCTGTTTCTTAGCTCCACCCAAACTGATTCTACTTCTTGATTTTATGAGCTAAGCTCCTTTCTCCCTACTGTCTTTATCCCAGCCTTTATTATCAGGGCTACCCTTCCTCCTTTTCCATTTTGCCTATCTCTTCTAAAAGTTAATTATCCTGGAATATTTAGTTCCCAATCTTGGCCACGAAGCTGGATCTGACTTCAACCTAAATTAAGCAGGAACTGGAGGAATCATCGAAGACCCTCACCTGCATCAACACGCACAAAGGTCTTTTTGTTTATAGTAGATGCCCATTTGGAATCCGATCGGCGGCGGTGATATTCCAGAGAAACATGGAAAGTTTACTGAAGTCGGTCCCGCACACCGTGGTCTTCTAGGACGACATCTTGGTCACAGGTTGGAACACAGTCGAGCATCTGCAGAACCTGGAGGAGGTTCTTATTCGATTCAACCGCGTGGGGCTCAGTTTAAACGCTTGAAGTGCGTTTTCCTGGCGCCTGAAGTGGAGTTCTTGGGAAGGAGGATTATGACGGGCGGCATCACGCCCACCAACATGAAGACGGAGGCAATCGAGAACGCACCGAGGCCACAGAACATGACGGAGCTGCGGTCGTTTCTGGGACTCCTGAACTACTTTGGTAACTTCTTACCGGGTCTCACCACACTGCTAGAACCACTACATATCTTACTATGAAAAGGGGGCAAATGAGTTTGGGGCAAAAGCCAAGCAAATGCCTTTGTAAAAGCGAGAAAATTGTTATGCTCAAACAAATTGCTTGTGTTGTATGATCCATGTAAGCATTTGGTACTAGCGTTTGGGCCATGTTTGCCACTCACGGCTTACCCGTTGTCATGGTGAGCAACAACGGGTCATGTTTTACCAGTGCTGAGTTCAAAGAATTCATGACCCGTAACGGGATCAAACATATCAATCTGCCCCGTTTAACCAGCGTCCAATGGTCGGGCAGAGAAAGCAGTGCAAACCATCAAGCAAGGCTTGAAGAGGGTAACTGAAGGCTCACTGCAGACTCGCATATCCCGAGTCCTGCTTAGCTACCGCACGAGAACCCACTCGCTCACTGGGATCTCACCTGCTGGACTGCTCATGAAAAGAGCACTTAAGACAGGGCTCTTGTTAGTTCACACTGATCTACATGAACAGGTAGAGAGCAGGCGGCTTCAACAAAGTGAACACCATGATAGCGCAAATGTATCACGCGAGATTGAAATCAACTATCCTGTATTTGTATTGAATTATGGACAAGGTTCCAAGTGGCTTCCCGGCACTGTCATGGCCAAAGAGGGGAGCAGGGTGTTTCGGGTCAAACTTTCAAATGGACTCATTCACCAGAAACACTTGGACCAAATCAAACTCAGATTCATGGACTATACTGACCAACCCACCTTAGACCCTACATTTTTTGATCCCCCAACATACACACCAGTGGCAACTGGCACCACGGTTGACCATGAAGCAGAACCCATCATCCACAGTAGCCCAGCAGGACTCAACACACCAGGCTGCCCAGCAAGACCAACTGCACAGCAGCCAGCGAGGGCCCAACAAATGATACAACAATAGCAGCTTTCACACCGAGACAATCAATCAGGGCATGAAGGGCCCCAGATCGACTCACATTGTAAGTAGTTACACTGTTGACTTTGGCCAGGGGGCTGGGGGGTCGTGTTGTTATATATGTAAACTTGTATTTACTCTGTACAGCCACCAGAGGGCTCATCCTCTGGAGTCACAAGGGATCCTACAATCCCTTGGGAGCACAGGTATTTAAGGAGGCCTCAAAGGCTGGAGAGGCACTCTGGTGACCTGCAATAAAAGACTAAGGTCACACTTTACTTTGAGCTCACAGGGTTCAGTCTGACTCTTTCTCCATACATAACAGTTACAACTTGCATTTTTTCCCACACCAAGTCCCACATCTTCAGTTCCACAAGCTTCTGTCCCCTAGCTGCCTTGTTACCATTTACAAATCCCTCTATCTCAGTGATTTCCAAAGAGGAAAATTCTGCCTGTTTACATTTTTCTTCCCTTTTAGATTTCTTCTGCGCTTTTTAAAAATGTTTTATTGTTCATTCTATCTCCTCAACTCTGGCAGATGTGCATGTGATATTTTTATTTCTTCTCTTGCTCTTTCCATCTTTATTTTATCTAATCTTATGTCGCAATTCTGCATAACCTACATAACGTTTTTTTTAAGTTGCTGCATTGTTAAGGCTGAAAAACATTCAGGATGCTGTATCAAATCAGTTTGTATCAAGTTAAAAAAATATTTCCGGTGCATTCTTGTAATCTCCATGCAATAAAATCGTTTTTTTTTTATTAAGAATGAAGACATTTTTTGTTTGAAGCAGTACTATCATAAAATTCTGTTTCGAACCAACCTAAAATGTATAGTGCCGTATCATTTGGGTTCAAATAAAAGGAATATAATCTGTAAATACAGTTGGTTGAGGACAAAGTTCTTTCAGGTCTTTTGAGCAATGAAGGTAGTTAATAAGAGGTATGTAAAGAGATACTTTGTAAAAACTAAATTAGTGAATCATGGGACATGATTATACAATGAAGAAATCATTCATTAATCTTATCTTATGGAGCAACTTTTCCATACTTAGAACTATTGATTTGTTGAATAAACTGATACTTAGCTTGGTAATATTGCCTCAATTAAACATTTTGAAAAGGAATTGGACAGATTTCTGATTCAGTAGGGGGATTATAGATTTACAGTTGGAAAAATAAAAAATAAAGGACTGGTCTCCCTTGGTTTCAGCTGTGGCTCAGTGGGTAGCACTCTCGTCTCTTGAGTCAGAAGGTTGTGGGCTCAACTTGAGCACAAAAATCTAGGCTGACACTCCAGTGCAGTGCTGAGGGAGCGCTGCATTGTTGGAGGTGCCATCTTTCGGATGAGATGTTAAACCGAGTCCCTATCTGCTCTTTCAAGTGGACGTAAAAGATCCACTATTTCAAAGAAGAACAGGAGAGTTATCCCCGGGGTCCTGGGCAATATTTATCCCTCAATCAACATAACAAAAACAGATTATCCGGTCATTATCACATTGCTGTTTGTAGGAGCTTGCTTGTGCGCAAATTGGCTGCCGCGTTTTACACATTACAACAGTGACTACACTCCAAAAGTACTTCATTGGCTGTAAAGCGCTTTGAGACGTCCGGTGGTCGTGAAAGGCGCTATAGAAATCCAAGTTTTTATTTTTTGGTTCTAAAAGAGGGCGTAGATGGCAGAGTAAAATGTTCAGTTTCCTATATTCTTGTTTTAAAAATTATTTGTTTATTTTATCTCATTTCACATTCAGCATATTCTCATTCCCCATCTTTAGTCAGAATGGCAAGTAAAACTTAATTCCATTATGTATTTTTTCTCTCATTTTCCTCTGATTTGCATTTGAATGCCTCACACTCTCTTTTCCTCTCCTATCATTCTTTTGCCGCCATGAGATGAATTAATGCATGCTAAATCCTCACATCTTTGCTTTTCTTTCTCTGCTCCCTGCCATATAGATCCCCACATGTGTTTCTTTATATTTCTGCTCATGCCAGTTGACTGCGCGCATCCCTTGCTTCTCCCTCTTTTGTGCTCAGTGCCAGGTGGATCCTCACATCTTTGCTTTCTCTCTCTCTTTCTCGTTCTTTTGCTCAGTGCCAGGTGGATCCTCACATCTTTGCATTCTCTCTCTCTCTCTCTCTATCTTTCTCGTTCTTTTGCTCAGTGCCAGGTGGAGTTGTTGCGTTGCTGCCTCCAGCAGTGGGTGCTCTCCGCGCCTGCGCTCTCGCACTGCCCGCCTCCCTCTCCCAGCTGAAAAGGGCCTAGTGTCACAGCTCTCACTGGTAAGGAAATTCAACCTGAAATTTATTTCTCTCATTTTAGAAATGAAAGAAAAACGAAAAGCAGGAAAACTCTCCCGGCGCGGCCAGGCGCCCGACTTAAATAAGGCAGCGGACTTGTTTCACACTTTTCTGACAGTTTTCCGCTTCCAGATGCTCTGACTGTCAGAGTCTTTAGTTTTAATGACGTTCAATGCGGAATTGCTGCTGACTGGTTTGCAATTGAAACTACTTCAACAATT
Source organism: Pristiophorus japonicus (assembly GCF_044704955.1). NCBI lineage: Eukaryota > Metazoa > Chordata > Chondrichthyes > Pristiophoridae > Pristiophorus > Pristiophorus japonicus. The sequence goes on from NC_091977.1 coordinate 372,859,828, forward strand.
TATCATTTGAAAGAAAGGGGGGAATTTTGTCAGGAAAATAAAAACCTGTCAGGTCGAGAAGTGCAAAATGCGCCGTTTTCGAGCAGCAGTTGTTTTTTTCCTGATTGTTTCTTTCTATATCTGAGCTTAAAAAAAGAAACACACAACATTCCTCCATAACACTTCACATTGCATTTCTCATGGACTCGAACATAAACAAGAAAAAGTCACTCGCTTTGCAGACTAACTGAGCCTTTGCAGGGTGGTACATTTGGAAATGTTACTTTGCAGATATTTCACCAGTTAAAGTTCCAGTGTTTGGGAATCGCGCTGCAATTTTCCCCAATGTTTGAGATCATCTATAATAGTGCATCGCTGTAAATATTCCTCGCTCCGCCATTTTGATAAATATCCCTCTTCTGCAAATGTTTTCTTTAATAATTGTGTCTTATTTGTTCAATGTATTGATGTCGTTGGGAAAAAAAGGCCAATGAAGACAAATGATAAAGTGTGTTTTCCTGCACCGGGAGCGAAAGGGCAGACCGTGCCGCGCTGTGGGAGCATCTGCTGCCGCGCGCACCCCACTTCCCAATGTTTGGAGGTATTTGCTTTCATCACCCGGTCTGTCCACACTTCTCGCTGCTTTAATTTTACACATTGCACCGCTCCTTTTCTCTTTAAACTGCTGGTGGCTATTTTTTTTGTTGTTGCTCCATGCAGTTTTTTCTCCCACCTCGAGCTGCCTTATGCAAGCGTCCGACCAGATGTTTCAATCAATTACATTCTATAGGTTTGCATGACAGGTGTTGCTGCATTTCGGGTCATTGAGCGTGGTGGGGAGCAAGAAATTTGTTGGAAAATGTGTTTTTTTTTATGCTTCTTTTCCCGCAGTTTGCTGAATACGGAAGTAACATGTTGTAGAAGAACGGAAGCACTTTTACATATGTAGATTAAAGTTGAATTTATTTAGTTTTGTCTCGATCCCGGGAGCGTTTTTTTTAAACAGAATTTTTAACTGAAGACCGGTTCAGCTAATGGTTAAATATTGAATAAACTGATCAGGTGGACGAAAGAAATTGGCGCAGTGCAAATTGGCAATCCTCTAACTACAACAATTATTGTTGAGTCAGTGTTTAGCAGGTTGTATTCGAAAACGCAGCTTTACAATTACAGTAAAAGTTTCACCTGGTGTGTAGTTACATCGCACTGCACTGTGTAAAATGATTGAAGGCATGATTTTAAACCAGTCAACTGGATTATTGGACATTGACATAATCTCGACTAAGTGAGCAACTTCTTGTCACCAAAACCAATCTCTGTTAGGAATATTGGACTTCGCACTGGCAGGAATTCTCAATGGATATTAACGTGTTTAGGAGAAAAATAATTAGCAGTGTTGAAATGTAATAAAAGATATAACATGACAATTAGTGACCACTTTCTGAACTGATGTATTTGAGACAAACTGATTGTAGTGCATAATGTACATGGTATCTGTTTTGAAGGGAAGTTATTTAATTATCAGTTTTAAGGTCTTCAGCTAATAGAAATACAACTTTTCAATGTATAGTAATTAATTATCATTTGGTTTTTCTCTGCCCATCAGTGGTCCTTTTAATCAGTTGTGTATCAAATTTCACATATTCAGATTAATCTAATATTTAATATGGATGGTCTGTGGTTTAGAGGCATGTCAACAAACATATTTGTCAGATATGCAGTTGTAGTGCCTTTAACTTTTGTTTCCTAAATGTCTTAAGTTTTATAAAAGGCAGAGGAAATAAGTACTGCACCTGTGACTATCAACTGAACTGAGCGATTTAACTTTAATTAAGTTCTTGAGAATAAACTGAACAATGTCTCACACCTATTTGATGTATAATTCAATGAACCGAAGGAAATTCTTTAATTTGATTCTCATAACAGTGAGTGGTCCTCAAGAGGAGGGAGCAGGATGAATGCTGGTGATATGCTGGAGGGGACTGTAAGAAATAGAGCTGCAGATGGAAGTCTACTGATAGGATCTAATACCATCTCCTCAGACATGATGACAGAAGATGGCCAACCCCTCAATCTGACAGGTGGGAGGAGTTCTTTCTTACATTGTTCAACCCCAAGAGGGTTAAAAAATACTTGCATTGTGAATGCTGAAAATGTATTTTTTACAATACATGGCTTAATAGGTTGTGAATCTTACATATATTTATTAACAAGCTCCTCCTTTCAATGATATGTTCAATGTAAACTTAGGTGTGGACAAAAAGCTTTGAGGACAGTAGCAAATCTTTATTGTGGCTTGAATGTCTATTTTCCTTGTGAAATAAGTAACATTTCACTTAAGTGTTGCTGTTTCTGAATAGAATATATGGAAAAAAATAATACAAAAGAATCAAAGTCCTTGTAACTGAAGTCATGAATTTGTGTTAAGGTAAGTGCTTTACAGCTTAGGTAGGCCTGGCAACTAATGAAGTCCAGCTTCAAAAGCTATCAAAATGTGCATTTGGTAAAAGGTCTACAGTAAATCACACAATGGGATTATACAGAATGGATGTGTTGATTTTAAATAAGATAAGGAAAATGATATGCAGTATTTGTCACAGAAATTAAACAGCTCATTCACTATTTTAACAAAATGTGTTAGACTGTGGGCAACAATTGTACTATACCTACAAAGGGCAGTCCTGTATTTGTAATTATCAAACTGAATCAGCAATTTAGTCACTGGTTTAAATTAAAACATTGAAAGGAAGAGAATAGTCTGAATAAAAACTTATCCTATATGAACGAATATGTATAGCAGTCTAATAGTATTATAAAATAAATGACAACTTCCCCACATTAGAAAAGCATTTATCTTTTTTGCATCAATTTAAAAAATGGATAAGTATGAGATAATTCAGAGCTTGCACATATAAGTTATAAATGATTCTTAGAAGGACAAGTCCATTATAGTTGAATTGATTGTGGGTTCAAGTCCCACTCCAAAGACTTGAGCACAAAATCTAGGCTGACACATTGATGCAATATGGATAAGACTTTAGCCAATGCCCCGTCTTGCCTCTCAGGTGGATGTAAAAGATCCCATAGCACCATTTAGAGGAATGCAGGGAAGTTCTCCCCAGTGTCCTGGCCAATACATATCCCTCAACCAACATCACTAAAACAGATTATCTGATCATCATCACATTGTTGTTTGTGGGATTTTGCTGTGCGCAGATTTGCTGCTACGTTTCCTGCATTACAACAGTGACTACACTTCAAAAATACTTAATTGGCTGTAAAGTGCTTTGGGACATCCTGAGGTTGTGAAAGGCGCTATATAAATGAAAGTGTTTTCTTTTTCCATTGCATACATTTTGTGCTATGCTTTTTATGTTCAACACTTCTGACTTGTAGATGGTAAAAATATCAAAATATATGCCACGTTCAGCATAATATTTAAAATGCAGACCTTAAAGTAGTTGCAAGAAAACATTGGCCCAGAATTTGCGGTCATCAGCGAAGTGAAGGCGTACGCTTCACACAAGGATCTCACGATCCTTGTGTCGAGAATTTTGGTTTCTGACCCACAATTTAAATCAGTGAAGTATAGTGGGGATGCCTTTGTGCAAACTGCTGTGAAGTCAACATGCTGTCTAAGCAGCTAATCAAAATGCAGAATTCTCACAGACAGCGAACAAGGAAATGAGTAAACTCTTAAAATTCTAACTTTAAAAAAATGTTAGAGAGTAAAACAAAGATTGGGGCTCTCACATGGGGAAAAGGGAAACTTTAAATAAAGACGGTCAAACTTTAAAAAAAATGTAAAAAAAAACTTATTGGAAAGTTTCTTATTTTACATTTTTTATTAAAATGGACAAATTTCACAATGCACAAAATTAAAATGAGTTTTCCAGGCCCTTAGCGTTTGTTCAGCATTAATAACACTGTCAAAACCCCAGTTACACCTAATCCCTTTGGGTCTAACTTTTAGTGGGGAATTTAACAGCGGTATTACTGTGGAAGAGACAAAGTTTTTGTCAGTTTCCCTGATTTGGTTGGTTACACAGATTGCTGGCTCTCTGGGAGGGTGGTGGGATGAGGAGGAAGGGGGCGGGGGTGGTGGCACAGCGCAGTCAGTTTCAGAGCTGTCATTTACAGACCGCAACTTCAAGATTTTGGTTCATGCGCCAAATCCTGTAGTTGCAATCAGTTTCAAAGGTGGAATGATGGTGAACGCTGCCAGTCATCCCGACGCCAAATTCCGGGCCATTAAATGTTGTCCACTGAACTGTCACCCAAAGTGCTGCAAAGGGCGGTACTGTATTTGTAATTTTCTGCCTACTGTTTGCTATTCATATTCACAATGTCACTTGAGTAGACATGCATGTTCCAAGATTGAGGAAAATTTACACCAAAGTATTTTGTGCTAGACCCTTTCTAAACAGCAATGTTCAAGCAAAAATATAACAAGGAGCAACGAATACCACTATTATATTACAGGACCTGTTTGCCACCGTTGTAAATTCCAATTGATGGCACTGTTGTAAAATCCTAATTAACAACACTTGCTGCTGTTATTGGAGGTGGTGGACACCACCAATATTGGTGCTATTCAGATTTGCACCCTCAGGTAGTTGCTTTTTGCTGTAAACACCAGGAGGCACTGCTGTCAGAAGCAAAGGCTGCCAAAAGACATGGCCTGAGCTGACTGGCTGAAATGCTTTTCTGCACAGCTATTTCAATACAGCTTAACGATATGTACTTTTCCCAGATCATGGAGGACGATATCAGTAGTGAAGAAAATAGTTGTAAAGATTGATTTCAAAACAACTTCCCAGTATAAAATACGAGTTATGGGAGACATTGACAGGTGTACAGATTAGGTATTCAGTTGTATACATTTTCCTTTCCAGCTTTGAAGTTGTTTCAAAAATTCAATATTTCACTTTTAATGCAAAGTTTTAAAGGACTAGAAGATTGCTGACTTCAATATGTGCATACATTGCAATCCATTTATTGTGTAACGTGCAAATCTGAGAATCATTAAATAAGCTTGCATGCAATAATATTATCCCATGAATTTATTACACTCAACGTTTCAGGAAAAGTTCTGTTTTGATCCAAGTAAAATGTTTCTCCGTAATAATTCATTCTTATCTGTCCCACTTATATATGTTTGAACAGTTTGAATAACAATAAATAGGAATAACAATGTAATTATACTGGTGTAATCAGGAAGTGTAAATAGAAAGATGTATTAGAAACCCCAACTATTCTTTAATTCATTCTCAGGATGTGGTTGCCACTGGCAAGGCCAGCATTCATTTAAAAATGATTAATTGCAACACGCATTTTTAACTATGCCCTGCTTTAATAAAATAAAATTGAACAATCCCTTAGAGCAGATGTTACAAGGAATTCTGTCAATCAAGAGTAATCCCTTTTTTACTATCCAATGGCGCGCGTGTGTTACTAGAGATCGTTTGTTGGACCCATGGTCAGTGATGTCAACTGAGTTCAGCCAGGGTGACAGTAGAACTGCTGCTATCATCTTCAGTATTCCTGAGCTAAGGATGGAGAGTTCGGCTGGAGTTCATACTCTTGATCACATTGAAAATTCATTGGTTCAAATTCCACATGCATGTGCTTGGACTTTAGATGAGAGCATCATGCTCAGCTGTAATGCATCCCACAGATATAACATGCTGACACTCACTATCTAGATTCATAGTCATACATGAGAATGACAATAAGGGAAGGCACTAGAAGGCAGCAGTTGCCCACAGAACCAATTCCCAATAAGGGTCAGGGTCATCAGGAGAAGAGGAGAGAAAAGAGATGATTGGGAAAGGAAGAAAACGTTTTTGAAAAACAACTAATAGGCAACTTCAAGCACTTTGGTGTGAAGGTATCTAAAAAAAAAGAGAAAGGGGGGAAAGGTTCCGAAAAGAGGAACTAGGTAAAGAAAAGAATTCCTTGTAACACCTGCTCTAAGCGATTGTTCAATTTTATTTTATTAAAGCAGGGCATAGTGTTGCAATTAATCATTTTTAAATGAATGCTGGCCTTGCCAGTGGCACCCACATCCTGAGAATGAATTAAAGAATAGTTGGGGTTTCTGACACGTCTTTCTATTTACACTTCCTGATTACACCAGTATAATTACATTGTTATTCCTATTTATTGTTATTTAAGCTGTTCAAACATGTATACGTGGGGCAGATAAGAATGAATTATTACGGAGAAACTTTTTACTTGGATCAAAACAGAACTTTTCCTTAAACATTGAGTGTAATAAATTCATGGGATAATATGATTGCATGCAAGCTTATTTAGTGATTCTCAGATTTGCACGTTACACAATAAATGGGTTGCAATGTATGCACATATTGAAGTCAGCAATCTTCTAGTCCTTTAAAACTTTGCATTAAAAGTGAAATATTGAATTTGCTGACTTTCCATTTCTGTAATTTTTTTTGTCCTTTACTCTGTGGAAATACTGCACTTCTGCTTGGCATAAACTCCGGTGGTCTGAATTAGATCAGGAACTGGCATTGGAACTGCAGAGCGATCCTGTAGCCTGTCTTCTTTGTTGAACCTACATTAATGTCTCCTTGATAAAATGCTGTGTTTTATATGACATTTTCATATTTCCTTCTTTGTACAGCTGTCAGATGTAATTTTTATTTTGTAATCTGCAGTCCCTCTGAATAGTAAAATGCTTGGTCCTTAAAGGAGAAGGAAAGAATGAGGGGATTTTTTTAAATATAAAGTGCTGCCCCAACTTTCTTCCTTAAAAATATTTAAAATATCAAAATGCTTCCTCTCCATTGTATGTTGACTCTTTGCTGTATTTTCTCTTCATGGACACCAGTCATTTGCAGTTTCCACTCCTTTTCTGAGTTGCCGCAGTAATGCAGGTTACCTGATTGGCCCATATGCCTCATTGATTTTTAACGGCAGCTGATGCTTCAGACAGGCCTAAATCACTGATCTGCAGCCGCCAGAGCCAGAAGAAAATACCAGCAGCTCAGGAATTATCAATAAAAAACTTACATTTGCTGTTAGATTATTTTATAATAACACTAATCTAACATCATAAACTTTTAAAATCCATCTCTTGCTTTGCAAATGCATTTGCCAGGGATGTCCGTATATCAGCACAGCATTGTCAGTGCATTATCTAAACCGTGTGTATATTTTCCCACACAGCATTTATTTTTCATACTTTGTAGTCTGTAGGATTGTTTTGTGAGCTTTTCTATTGTGGTTTGTCATTGAAGTCTGAATTTCCATTACAGATGCTGCTATGGCTCTCAATTTTTGCCATCAATCTTTCATTATGCTCGTTTAAAAAGAAAAACTAGTCCCCCTACCTTCAGCATCTTTTGAAGCTGATCTCGTACTGATTCAATGTTTATGGAAATATACAAAAATGGAAATATTCAAATAGGCAGCAAGTCAGCCAGCGTCTGAAAGAGAGAGAGCAGGTAGCTGGTGAAGGGGTTCTGATGACTGGTCCCACCTGAAATTCTAAGCGTTCTTTCTCTTTCAGGTGCTAACTGCCTGCTGTGCATTTCTAGCACTTTCTGTTATTTTTTATTTCTAGCATTCAACATTTACCTTTTTATCTCATTGTCTTTAGTGTTTTTGCATTGCTACCAAAGCTACAGTTGCAAAACAGGTTAAAATCTTCACTGCTACACTTAAAATTGGTCGCGTCTATTTGCAACACCAGATTTCTGATCGGTCCCCTTGGAGGACAAGACCAGATTTCTGATTGGTCCCCTTGGAGGACAAGACCAGATTTCTGATTGGTCCCCTTGGAGGACAAGACACACCCAGCAGTTTATCTGGAATGTGTAAGTAGATCGTGCCTAAATAATTAAGTATTTGCAATGTGTAATTTCAACCATTCATTTTGATTGCCAGGCTCCAGTCAGAGCTCACAGAGAACAGACAGGGCTTACCCTCGTGGATTAGGACCTTCTCCCCCCCCCGCCCCACCCATAAACAGATTCCTGCCCCCCTAACAAGTTCCTAACCTTCCTCGCACCTCCTCAAGTTCCTGACCTTCCCCTTCCCTCTGAGTTCCTGACCTTCTCCCCCTGCCCAAGTTCCTGATCAAGTTCTCTCTCTCTCTCTCCCTCTCTCTTTGTCTCGCCTCCTCCCCCGATCTCCCCCCTCTCTCTCCCCTCTTTGATCCTCTCTCTATCCACCCTCCCTCCCCGCCCACCTGCCTGGCCAACAACGGATCCCCTGACCTTCTCCGCATGGAGCTGTGGAAAGCCTAACCCATGGTGCAGGCCACAACTGCGGCACTGTTGAGTACTGTGCATGTGTGGCTCCGGTTTACCGCGCGCATGAGCAAAAGGTTACAAAGGTGTTCGTGCAAATAATCACAGCGTTTTAAATTTAAAGACAGTGGAACAGAGTTATAAAAGTGTACACACACAAGCTATGGATGATATCTATTCGGACAGTGGAATTTGAATTTAGACAGTGGAGTAGAGTGGAGCCAAATGAAAGTTTTGTTAGGATTGAGCTTGGATAAGCTTATATTAGAATTTTTTAAAGGTTTTTATTTTCAGTGGAAAATGGAAACTTGGAGCTGTATCAACTTTTCAGTTTTCCATTAAGCTGGAGGTAGAGAGTAATGATTTGAATGCTTTGAGATTTGGCTTAGATTTCATTTGGCTTAGATTTGATGTAAAGCCGTTCATTCATCCATAATACAAATACACCTCTGATGTATTTTATCTGTTTTATTTAATACAAATGCTATTGGAAAAATAATTGGAGTGAAATTGCATTATTAACGTTCCTGTCTTGTGTGTTAAGTAATAACTAGAGTAATATTCTACCATAAAGCAATGTTTAATATTAATATGCCTTTTTATTTTAATGCTGTTTTGCCGACATGAAATTGCATTAGCACCGTAGTCAGTGCTGTTATTGAGGCATGTAAACCACAGATCATGTACCTTCGTTCTGTATACTGTTTTAGTAAGTCACTGTGGATTAGGGTCAATCATGGAATGGTGGAATCTGAAATAAGAACAGAAAATGCTGGAAATCTCAGCGGTTCAGGCAGCATCTGTGGAAAGAGAGAAACAGAGTTAATGGTTCGGGTCGACGACCCTTCGTCAGAACTGGCAAATGTTCGAAAAGAACACATTCTTAAGAAGCACTGAAAGGGGGAGGGGAAGAAAGAATAAAAGGAAAGGTCTGTAATAGGGTGGAAGGCAGGAGAGATTCAAGAGACAAAAGGTAATACGTACTTACTATACTGTATAAATGCACACGAGGCCCATACTTGAGAGAAGGTCAGTCTGTGACCTGTCCTTTATTCCTTAGCACTCAAGTGATGAAAGTGGGTGGAGCTTCCCCTTTTATACCTGAAGGTCCAGGTTAGGAGTGTATCCCACAAGTTCACCACCTAGTGGTCATTGTTCTCACAGTGTACAGCTTAGGTCAGATTATACATGGGTTACAATGCTTGTTGAATACATGACATCACCTCCCCACTCAAAGTCTTATTGGGATCACAGGTCGAGTCTCTCTGGTGGTTTACGCTCTCTTGTAGAGCGCATGAGTTGGGGCACTGGTTCTTGGGTGCTGGCCTGAGTGTCTGCTGTTTGCGGTGCCTCAGGCCTATCCGGACTGCCCACAGTAACTGGGCTCTCCTCCCTTTGGTTCTGGTGTTCGGTCACCTGTGGTGGAGTGAACACTGTATCGTGTTCTTCCTCTGCTTCTTCTATGGAGTTGCTGAACCTCCTTTTTGTTTGATCCACGTGTTTGCGGCAGATTTGTCCATTGGTAAGTTTAACTACCAGAATCCTATTTCCTTCTTTGGCAATCACAGTGCCTGCGAGCCATTTGGGTCCTATAGCGTAGTTGAGGACAAAAACAGGGTCATTTACATCAATACATCGCGCCCTCGCATTCCTGTCATGGTAGTGATATTGTGACTAGCGCCTGCTCTCGACAATTTCTTTCGTGGTGGGGTGGAGAAGGGATAACCGGGTTTTGAGCTTCCTTTTCATTAGCAGCTCTGCGGGTGGAACCCCTGTGAGCGAGTGTGGTCGCGATCTGTAGGCCAACAGGAAGCGTGATAAGCGGCTTTGTAGGAAACCCCCTTGGATTCTGAGCATCCCCTGTTTGATTATCTGCACTGCTCGTTCTGCTTGGTCGTTTGAGGCCGGCTTGAACGGTGCCGTTCTGACATGGTTAATTCCATTGCCTGCCATGAAGTCCTGGAATTCAGTGCTTGTGAAGCACTGGCCATTGTCGCTGACCAAGATGTCCGGTAAACCGTGGGCGGCGAACATTGCCCATACACTTTCTGCCGTGGCAGAGGATGTGCTTGAATTTAAAATGTCACACTCAATCCATTTGGAGTAGGCGTCTACTTCAACCAAAAACATTTTTCCCATGACAGGACCTGGCATAGTCCACATGGATGCGTGACCAAGGCTTGGCGGGCCATGATAAGGGGAGCTTCCCTGGGCGCATTGCCCAGCTGGGCACACGTGTTGCACCTGCGAACACAAAATTCCAGGTCTGCGTCTATCCCTGGCCACCAAACGTGTGACCTGGCAATTGCCTTCATCATGACAATGCCCGGGTGCTCATTGTGGAGTTCTCTGATGAACACCTCTCTGCCCATCTGGGGCATGACTACGCGGTTTCCCCACAGTAGGCAATCGGCCTGAATCGAGAGTTCATCCCTACGCCTGTGAAATGGTTTAAATTCCTCAGGGCATCCCCTGTACGTGGCTGCCCAGTCCCCATTCAGGACACATTTCTTGACTAGAAACAACAGCGGGTCTCTATTTGTCCAGACTTTAACCTGATGGGCTGTCACGGATGAGCCTTCTCATCCAAAAGCTTCAACAGCCATGACCATCTCAGCAGCATGCTCGGTAGCCCCCCTCAGTGGTGGCTAGTGGGAGCCTGCTGAGTGCATCGGCGCAGTTTTCGGTGCCCGGTCTGTGCCGAATTGTATAGTCATAGGCGGCTATCGTGAGTGCCCCCCTCTGCATGCGGGCCGATGCGTTTGCATTTATGGCTTTGTTGTCGGCCAAAAGGGACGTTAGGGGTTTGTGATCTGTCTCCAGCTCAAATTTCCTGTCAAACAGGTACTGGTGTATTTTCTTTACCGCATATACACATGCGAGCGCCTCATTTTCTACCATCCCGTAGCCCATTTCTGCCTGGGACAGACTTCTGGAGGCATAAGCTACCGGCTGTAACTGACCCTTGGCATTGACATGCTGCAACACACACCTGACCCCATAGGACGACGCATCGCACGTTAACACAAGATTCTTACATGGGTCATATAGCGTTAACAGATTGTTGGAACATAACAAATTGCGTGCTCTATTAAAAGCCCTTTCCTGGCTGTCCCCCAGACCCATTTGCGACCTTTGTACGTGTTGCGGCTCCAGCAGCGTGCTCAATTTGGGAAGAAAGTTTCCAAAATAGTTCAGGAGCCCCAGGAACGAACGCAGCTCCGTCGTGTTACGGGGTATGGGTGCTCTCTGGATCGCTTCCATCTTGAACGCAGTAGGGCTGATCCTGTCTGCTACTACCCTCATCCCCAGGAATTCTACCTCTGGAGCTAGGAAGACGCACGTCGCCTTTTTCAGTCGCAGCCCTACCCGGCCCAGTCTGCGTAGCACCTCCTCCAGGTTGTGGAGGTGTTCTTCAGTATCGTAACCCGTGATGAGGATGTCGTCCTGAAAAACCACCGTCCCTGGAATCGACTTGAGGAGGCTTTCCATATTTCGTTGGAAGATTGTGGCAGCGGAGCGAATCCCGAACGGACATCTGTTGTACTCAAACAATCCCTTGTGTGTCGTGATGGTGGTCAGCTTCTTCGACTCACTCGCCAGCTCCTGGGTCACGTAAGCTGAGGTCAGGTCCAATTTTGAAAAAAGTTTGCCACCGGATAGCGTCGCAAAGAGCTCCTCTGCTCTCGGTAGCGGTTACTGGTCTTGGAGTGACACCCAATTGATGGTGGCCTTGTAATCACCACATATCCTGACCGATACCCATCCGCCTTGAGCACCGGCACAGTTGGGGTCGCCCAGTCACTGAATTCGACTGGCGAGATGATGCCTTCCCTCAGCAGACGGTCCAATTCGCCTTCTATCTTTTCCCGCATCACGTACGGCACCGCTCTGGTCTTTGGTGTACTGGCCTGGCGTCCGGGTTTACTACCTTGGCCCCCATGAAAATGCCAATGCCGGGTTGAAATAATGAGTCAAATTTGTCCAGGATCTGTGAGCATGATACTCGCTCCACAGAGGAAATTGCATTGACATCGCTCCATTTCCAGTTCATGACAGCAAACCAACTCCTCCCCAGTAGTGTAGGATCGTCCCCCGGGACAACCCAGAATGGCAACCTGTTCTCCGAAGCTTTGTGGGTCACAACTACCGTGGCGCTGCCTAGCACCGGAATGATCTGCTTTGTGTATATCCGTAGCTGTGTGTCAATCGGCAATAATTTTGGCCTCCTGGTCTTGGACGGCCACAACTTTTCGAACTGTTTGATACCCATCAGGGACTAGCTGGCACCAATGTCTAGCTCCATTGATACTGGGATGCCATTGAGGAGCACTTTCATCATTATCGGTGGCGTCCTGGTGTGGTGAACTTGTGCTTGAACTGTATACGTGCTCCACATGAACTCGCTGAACTTCAGCTTCCAGCGATTTCCCCCAGCGTTCATTTCTGCAATTTCTGCAGGTATTTTGCTCATCTCTGCAAACTCCGGCTGAGTGTGTGCCTCCACGCCGCCAACATGAGCTGTTGTTGGAAACAAAAAGTCCCTTGCAAGTCAATCGTCCCTGACTGCTCCTGTGACTGTCCTTGAGTGCGCCATTAACAGGTGTTGATGGCCCCATTACTGGCCGCATTGTCCCTTGCATTGGCGTGAATCGCCATTCAGCTTGCCATTGTCTCTGTTGAACTCCCCCTCTGGGTTCGACTACCTGTTGGGGCATGCCCGATTGCCCTTGTCTGCCTGGAGAACTGTGTGCTGCTTTAACAATGTTGAATCTCTGTCCCAATCATTTCTTAACACAGTACCTCTTGTCTGTTCTGCTAGTGGCCATGCTCGCATGGTTTAAATCTCAGTTTCTCATCGTCATTAATACTATACAGTATAAATGCACATGAGGCCCATACTTGAGAGAAGGTCAGTTTGTGACTTGTCCTTTATTTCATAGCACTCAAGTGCTGGAAGTGGGTGGAGCTTCCCCTTTTATATCTGAAGGTCCAGGTTAGGAGTGTCTCCCACAAGTTCACCACCTAGTGGTCATTGTTCTCACAGTGTACAACTTAGGTCAGATTAAACATGGGTTACAATGCTGGTTGAATACATGACAAAAGGGATGATGGGCCGAATTGAAATGGTGATGGCCGGAGTTAAAAAAAAAGTTAATCTAAATAGGGTGTGAATAGCGAAATAACCAGCTGCCATTGGAGACATAAACTCGATGGCTGACGGGGGGGGCGGCGGAGGGAGGGAGGGAGGGAGGGCGGTGGAGGTGGAAGGGAGCAAAAGCTGGCCAGAGGTTATGCTCTGAAATTGTTGGATTCCAGATGTTGAGTCCCAAAGGCTGTAAAGTGCCTAAACAAAAGATGAGGTGCTGTTCCTTGAGCTTGTATTGAGCTTCATTGGAACAGAGTAGGAGTCCGAGGACGGAGATATCAGAGTGGAAGTGGAGAATTAAAGTGACAGGAGACCGGAAGCTCAGGGTCACACTTATGGACTGAACAGAAGTGTTCTGCAAAGGTGTTCCCAATATTGACTGCCATTTTCGCAGATGTAGAAACCGCCTTGTTTTATATTGTTGGGCTGTGTCTACAGTAACTGCATCCAAAACAGTTGCGTTAAAATGACAAGTTACAACTGTTTGGCAATGACTGGTACCTTCCCTAACGGCTGTGGAAGGCCCCTGCAAAATTAGCCATTGTAAAATCACTTTGCTGGCCTGTGGAAAGGTGACTCAAATAATTCTGCATCTCAGCTCACATTTATGCTGCTGTCAGTGACAGCACTGTCGTTGCAGGCATGGAGTGAAAGCTCTTTTTTGCTGATGTGCACTACTTTTGGCAGAATACACACTTTTTTTGTTTATTTATGTTTATTCGTTCCAAGATGTGGGTGTCGTTTGCAAGGCCAGGATTTATTGCCCATCCCTAATTGCCCTTAAGAAGATGGTGGTGAGCTTGGCTTCTTGAACTGCTGCAGTCCTTGGTGAAGGTACTCTCACAGTGCTTTTTGGGAGTGAGTTCCAGGATTTTGACCCAGCGACGATGAAGGAATGGCGATATATTTCCAAGTCAGGATGGTGTATAACTTGGAAGGGAACTTGCAGATGATGGTGTTCCCGTGCGCCTGCTGCCCTTGTCCTTCTAGGTGATAGAGGTCGAGGGTTTGGGAGGTGCTGCTGAAGAAGTCGAGGCGAGTTGCTGCAGTGCATCTTCGAGATGGTACAAACTGCAGCCGCAATGCTCCGGTGGTGGAGGGAGTGAATGTTGAAGGTGGTGGATGGGCGCTGCTTTGTCCTGGACGGTGTCGAGTTTTTTGAGTGTTATTGGAGCTGCACTTATCCAGGCAAGTTGAGAGTATTCCTTCACACTTCTGACTTGTGCCTTGTAGATGGTGGAAAGGCTTCAGGGAGTCAGGAGGTGAGACACTCACCGCAGAATACCCAGCCTCTGACCCGCTTTTGTTGCTATGGTATTTATGCGGCTGGCCCAATTAAGTTTCTAGTCAATGGTGACCCTCAGGATGTTGATGGTGAGGGATTCACCGATGGTAATGTCATTGAATATCAAAGGGAGGTGGTTAGACTCTCGTTTATTAGAGATGGTCATTGCCTGGCACTTTTGTGGCGTGAATACTACTTGCCACTTATCAGCCCAAGCCTGAATGTCGTCGAGGTCTTGTTGCATGCTGGCATAGACTGCTTCATTATCTAAGGAGTTGCGAATGGAACTGAACACTGTGCAGTCATCAGCGAACATCCCCACTTCTGACCTTATGATGGAGGGAAGGTCATTGATGAAGCAGCTGAAGATGGTTGGGCTTAAGACAGTGCCTTGAGGACTCCGACCAGTGGAGAGTTTCCCCCTGATTCCCATTGCCTTCAATTTTACTAGGGCTCCTTGATGTGACACTTGGTCAAATGCTGCCTTGATATCAAGGGCAGTCACTCTCACCTCACCTCTGGAATTCAGCTCTTTCGTCTGAGTGGTCCCGGTGGAACCCAAACTGAGCATGGGTGAGCAGGTTATTGGTCAATAAGTGCTGCTTGATAGCACTTTCGACGACACCTTCCATCATTTTGTTGATGATTGAGAGTAGACTGGATGGGGAAGTAATTGGCCGGATTGAGTTTGTCCTGCTTTTTGTGGACAGGACATACCTGGGTAGTTTTCCACATTGTTGGGTAGATGCCAGTGTTGTAGCTGTACTGGAAGAACTTGGCTAAAGGCGCGGCTAGTTCTGGAACTCAAATCTTCAGCACGATAGCCGGGATGTTGTTGGGGCCCATAGCCTTTGCTGTATCAAGTATGCTCAGCCGTTTCTTGATATCACGTGGAGTGAAATGAATTGGTGGAAGAATGGCTTCTGTGATGGTGGGGACCTCAGGAGGAGGCTGATATGTATCATCCACTCAGCGCATCTGGCTGAAGATGATTGCAAATGCTTCAGCTGTGTCTTTTGCACTTGCATGCTGGGCTCCGCTATCATTGAGGATGGGGATATTCATGGAGACTCCTCCTCCCGTTGGTTGTTTAATTGTCCACTACCATTCACGACTGTGCAGGACTGCAGAGCTTTGATCTGATTTGTTGATTGTGGGATCGCTTAGCTCTGTTTATAGCATGTTGCATCCACTGCTTAGCATATATGTAGTTCTGTGTTGCAGCTTCCCCAGGTTGGTACCTCATTTTTAAGCAGGTGCTGCTCCTGGCATGCTTTTCTGCACTCCTCATTGAACCAGGGTTGGTCCCCTGACTTGATGGTAACGGTAGAGTGAGGGATATGCCGGGCGATTGTGGTGGAATACAATTCTGCTGCTGCTGATGGCCCACAACGCCTCTTGGATGCCCAGTTTTGAGCTGCTAGATCTCTCTGAATCTATCCCATTTAACACGGTGGTAGTGCCTAACAACACGATGGAGGGTATCTTCAGTGTGAAGACAGGACTTCGTCTCCACAGTGACTGCGCGGTAATCAATGCTACCAATGATGTCATGGACAGATGCATCTGCGACGGATAGATTGGTGAGAGCGAGGTGAAGTAGGTTTTCACCCTCGTGTTGGTTCACTCACCACCTGCTGCAGGCCCAGTCTGACAACTCTGTCCTTCAGGGCTCGGTCAGTCGTGATGCTACCGAGCCACTCTTGATGATGGACATTTAAGTCCCCCACCCAAAGTACGTTCTGTGTCTTTGCTACTTCCAAGTGGTGCTCAACATGAAGCAGTATTGATTCATCAGCTGAGGGAGGGCGGTAGGTGGTAATCAGCAGGAGGTTTCCTTGCCCATGCTTGATCTGAAGCCATGAGGTCCGGAGTCAATGTTGGGGACTCTAAGGACCACGCCCTCCCTACTGTACACCACTGTACCGCCACCTCAGATGCGTCTGTCCTGCCGGTGGGACAGGATATACCCAGGGATTGTGATGGAGGAGTCTGAGATATTGGCTGAAAGTTATGATTCTGTGAGTATGACTATGTAAGGCTGTTTGCTTGACTAGTCTGTGGGACAGAATTTTGGCACGTTTTCAGCTGTTAGTCAGGACGAATTTGTATGCGATGAGGAGAAATTTCTTCTCTGAGGGTTGTAAATCTGTGGAATTCGCTGCCTAAGAGAGCTGTGGAAGTTGGGACATTGAATAAATTTAGGACAGAAATAGACAATTTCTTAAACGATAAGGGGATACAGGGTTATGAGGAACAGTCGGGAAAGTGGAGCTGAGTCCATGATCAAATCAGCCATGATATTGAATGGCAGAGCAGGCTCGAGGGGCCGTATGGCCTACTCCTGTTCCTATTTCTTGTGTACGGTCGACTTGGCTGGATGTACCTTTGTCGTGTCGATGCAGGGTGGTCCGTCCAGTTTTATTCATTGTTTCTTGTAGCAGTTTGTTACAACAGAGTGGCTTGCTAGGCCATTTCAGAGGGCAGTTAAGGGTCGACCACATTGCTGTGGGTCTAGAGTCACATATAGGCCAGACCAGCAAGGACAGCAAATTTCCCTCTCTAAAGGACATTAGTGAACCAGATGGGTTTTTACGACAATCCTGTAGTTCCATAGTTACCATTACTGACAGCTTTTTATTCCAGATTTAATTAACTGAATTTAAATTACACAACTGCCATGGTGGGATTTGAACTCACATCTCCGAATTATTAGTCCAGGTCTCTGGATTACTAGTCCCATAATTTAACCACTATGCTACCGTTCCCTAGATTCCTGTTCATAGTTTGCTGCTGATTTTGGAGGTGGAGTTGCTGTCAAGCTGAATATAGATGTGCTGTAATCTTACTTTGTGGCGAATGGAGATGTGACTTTGTGTTCTTCCACTCAAAATAGAAATCTACATAATTGATCTGTTTGAGCCCATTCATATTGGCACCCATTGTTATTAATTAGATATACTGCAAGGAAATACCTTGCCCCACATGACTTCCAACATATCTGCTATGTTGAAATGGTTAAAGATAGGGCTCTACAAAGGATGTAAATTACATTTCTATGATAACTATAGTACACTGCAGGGTAAGCTGGGAGCAGCGTCTTGTAGAACATAAATGCTGGCATAGACCTGCTTTTGTGCTGTAAAACTATGTTATTCAAGAAAAAGTTAGAATAACAAATGTTATTTTCTGCCTTTGCACCTGCCTAGTGATTGGAGAATGTCAGTGTAGACTAGCAATGTAGTGACTGCATTGCTGGTCTGTTTGAGCTAGCTAATAAAGACTCTAGCTGTGATTGGGAATTATTCTAACCAGTGATGATGTGTTTATATTGCTGCACCAGTCATTGGGGGGACAACAGCACTCTTTTGAGGTGGCACTTTTGCCACTGGCGACAGTAGTGCCACTTCATTCATTTTACAGCCCTGAAGCCAAAGTTTAGCTACGATGGAAATCTAATTTGAAGAAAAACTCAAACCCTAATATTTTGAGCTGAACCCTATTCTGTTTAGTATATAATGAATAATTTCCATTCGGCCCTTCGAACCTGCACCACCATTCAATATGATCATGGCTGATCATGCAACTTCAGTACCCCATTCCTGCTTTCTCTCCATACCCCATTAAAGAAAGAATAATTAATAATTAACTACAAAAATGAACGAGGGTCCAGTGTCAGTAAGTATTGAGAATTTATTGCAAAATTCTACACTGGAAATTATTCATTATATACTAAACAGAATAGGGTTCAGCACAAAATATTAGGGTTTGAGTTTTTCTTCAAATTAGATTTCCATCGTAGAATTTTGCAATAAATTCTCAATACTTACTGACACTGGACCCTCGTTCATTTTTGTAGTTAATTATTAATTATTCTTTCTTTAATGGGGTATGGAGAGAAAGCAGGAATGGGGTACTGAAGTTGCATGATCAGCCTTGATCATATTGAATGGTGGTGCAGGCTCGAAGGGCCGAATGGCCTACTCCTGCACCTATTTTCTATGTTTCTATGTTTCTATGTTAAGCAAGGCAGTGTTTACACAAAATGCAAGCTTCAACTAATCTTATCTTTTGATAAACTGATCTCTGTGAGTGAGGTAGATTGGAATTTATACAAATGTTAATTTATTTGCACATTTCATTTGATAAAAGTTGATCATTAGATAGGAAAAATAAGCATACGAGATTCCCAGCCTTGGCATGTTCTGAGTTTTCCAGGAACTAAGAAATGTTTAATGTTTCACAATTGTGATTTATCTCAAAATCAAATGTTTTTGATCTGTGATCAATTTTGAATCACAATGTTAGATTTACAATAAATGGGCCCAACTGACCAGCTGATTTTTCTGTTTATTTTTCAGCTTTTTATTAAGAGTATATTTGTACACCCCAGATAAGAATAATATGCGGAATCTCTTGCGTAATTTATCACTTTTAATTTAAACCTTCAAACAATTTCTGCAAATTTTCCCCGCAGACTTCTATATGGTACAGGTTGAACGTCTCTTACCTGGCACCCTTGGAACCTGGCCTGTGCCGGATAAGGGATTTTGCCGGATAAGGGATTTTGCCGGATAAGGGATTTTGCTGGATGAGTGGAGGTCACGTTAAATTGGATGGTACAGGTTCTGAGCAAGGGAATATCAGGGCTGGCTGGCTTGGGGCTGGGAGTGCGGCAGAGAGATTGTGGGTGTGAGGGGCGGTGGATCGCGGGGTCAGGCCAGCGCTTGTGGGAGTTGGCAGCGAGGAAGGACTTCAAATTGTTCATGTTGGTGTTCTGCGCATACGCCACCCGGTGGCCGAGAATAGTGCTGGATGAGGGGTGGTGCCGGATAAGGGAGTCCCGGCTAAGGGAGGTTCAACCTGTACTAGTTAATCTGAGTGTTGTAAATCAAAGCAGTAGTTATTACAGTACATCTGTATGTCCATAAGCATGTTTTGCTTCATTCTAATTGTATTCCTGCATCAAAAATAATTCAGCAGTATGATTAAAGTATTACAAATGTTCAGTCCTTTTTATTTAAAGAAATTCAACAAAATGAAGATGGCTTGATGAGGAGTTTGTAATGATTCCTTCCTTTATTTCCCTATGACCTTTAAGTAAGCAATTCAGAAGGTGGGAGAAAGATGTCTGAAGAAAAAGGCTGCCAGGCTGTACCAATCAAAATTGAAAGAATAGATGAAGAAGCTGAATCAAGCAGTGCCGCTGATGTGCAGGACTTTGATATATATAGTGCCATGGAATGGAAAAATGGAGTGGGCACCTTGCCTGGCAGTGACCTAAAGGTAGGATTCAGTAACTTTAATTTATAAGTTTTAAAATTTCTCACTTCTACATAATGGACTGCCTATGATGCTGATGACAATAAACTCACCCTTCAAAAAACCCTCCAACTATACCGTCATAATTACACAAACTCAGTTTAATTTGCTGCATAGACAATCAGTACAAACAAATTACATTTTTTAATTTGTTGGCAAGTTTATTCAGCTAAAATATATTGGGCTGTATTAAATAAGGAAAGAGCCTCATTCAAATGTTATTGAAACTGTTGAGCTGTGACGGAGGCGAGGGGTGCGGGGTGGCGTGATGATATATACTGTTAACCATTCACTGACCCTGCACCTGAGTGCAATGAACAATTCTTGGCAAATAGTCTTAGCTAGTATAAAGTTAAAATTGAATTAAGTTAACGTTTAAATGATTTGTAGTGAGGGCTCACAGCTAAATACTCCAACACCTTTTTTCTGTGTCTGTAACTGAAGGTGATTAGTAGCTGCAAAATCTCATCAATATAGATTCAACTTAAAGCTTTATTCATTTGCAAAAAAATGAT
Organism: Pristiophorus japonicus; assembly: GCF_044704955.1. Lineage (NCBI taxonomy): Eukaryota > Metazoa > Chordata > Chondrichthyes > Pristiophoridae > Pristiophorus > Pristiophorus japonicus. Next base: position 372,880,357 of record NC_091977.1, read on the forward strand.
TTGCAATTGACATTGAACTTAATCGGTTTACAGGAACAGTGAATTGTCATACCAGTGAACTGCATTAGTCGCTGTGCGCTAGGCAGAGCTTTACCATGTACACTGTCATTATAAGTAGTACATTCATGATGTACTTGCTGTAGCATGAGAAGCCACGTGTGTGTGGAATTGGCCTCTATTACTCTTGTGTATAGTGCAGCTACAGATTTGCAGTTTAAAAACTTGCAGCTGATTCATAAAAACTGGTCAAGTTAAAAAGTGAAAATGTTGGAATCTATTTATTAAGGACTTGGTAACAGGGCACTTAGAAAATAATAATAGGATTGGGCAGAGTCAACACGGATTTATGAAAGGGAAATCATGTTTGACGAATCTGTTAGAGTTTTTTGAGGTTGTAAATAGCAGAATAGATAAGGGGGAACCAGCGGATGTGGTGTATTTGGATTTTCAGAAGGCATTTGATAAGGTGCCACACAAGAGGTTATTAAACAAAATTAGGGCTCGTGGGATTGGGAGTAATGTACTAGCATGAATTGAGGATTGGTTAATGGACAGAAAACAGAGTAGGAATAAACGGGACATTTTCAGGTTGGCAGGCTGTAACTAGTGGGGTACTGCAAGGATCAGTGCTTGGGCCTCAGCTATTTACAATCTATATCAATGATTTGGATCAGGGGACCAATTGTAATATAATCCAAGTTTGCTGATGATACAAAGCTCGGTGGGAATGTAAGTTGGGAGCAGGATGCAAAGAGGCTTCAAGGGGATATAGACAGGCTAAATGAGTGGGTAAGAACATGGCAAATGGAATCTAATGTGGAGAAATGAGAAGGAAAAATAGAAAAGCAGAGTATTTTTTAAATAATGAGAGATTGGGAAATATTGTTGTTCAGAAGAACCTGGATGTCCTTGTACACGAAACTCTTTTAGATGTCCTTGTACACGAATCACTGAAAGTTAACATGCAGGTGCAGCAAGCAATTAAGAAAGCAAATGGTATGCTGGCCTTTATTACAAGAGGATTTGAGTATAAGAGTAAAAATGTTTTACTGCAATTATATAGGGCTCTGGTGTTTAGGACTCCCTATTAGGGTTTATTAGGGCTAGGGGAAGTTTAGACAGCGGGAGTGGGGAGGTTGAGGGTGGGAAGTTGCTGATAGAGGGTGAGAGTTGTTTAGTAAGGGAGCTTCCTCGAGAGCTGCCACCCCAGCGATCATCATTATGCATCATTGTGTGAGGCTTCTTCATCGCAATTAAGGCCACTTACGGTCCAAACACCCAAGGCCCCACCCCACTGCTGGCCAAGAACGGGGAAATACTCATCAAGGACACCGAGGCAGTTAGGGCCTGCTGGAAGGAGCACTTCGAAGATCTCCTCAATCGAGACTCTGCCTTTGACTCCAGTGTTCTCGACTCCATCCTGCAGCATGCTACCCGCCACCACCTCAGTAAGACCCCAACATTGCACGAGGTAGAAAAAGTCATAAGACAGCTTAAAAACAACAAGGCTACAGGTGCGGATGGAATCCCTGCTGAGGCACTGAAGTATGGCGGAGAGGCAATGTTGGCGCGAATACATGACCTCATCTCTCTCATCTGGAGGGAGGAGAGCATGTCGGGAGATCTTAGAGATGCAGTGATCATGATCATCTTTAAAAAAGGGGACAAGTCCGACTGCGGCAACTGTTATCAGCCACTGGGAAAGTCGTTGCTAGAGTCCTCCTGAACCGTCTTCTTCCTGTAGCCGAGGAGCTCCTCCCGGAGTCACAGTGCGGATTTCATACCCCACTGGGCACAACGGACATGACTTTTGCAGCGCGACAGCTACAAGAAAAATGCAGGGAACAGCGCCAGCCCCTACATGGCCTTCTTCAACCTTACAAGGGCCGTTGACACTGTCAACCGCGAGGGTCCATGGAGCATCTTCCTCCGTTTTGGATGCCCTCAAAAGTTCGTCAACATCCTCTGCCTGCTCCACGATGACATGCAGGCTGTGATCCTTACCAACGGATCCATCAGAGACCCAATCCACGTCCGGACCGGGGTCAAACAGGGCTGCGTCATCGCCCCAACCCTCTTCTCAATCTTCTTCGCCGCCATGCTCCACCTCACAGTCAACAAGCTCCCCGCTGGAGTGGAACTAAAATACAGAACCAGTGGGAACCTGTTCAACCTTCGCCGTCTCCAGGTCCAAGACCACCCCAATCTCAGTCGTCAAGCTACAGTACGCGGATGACGCCTGTGTCTGCACACATACAGAGGCTGAATTCCAGGACATAGTCGACGTATTTACTGAGGCATACAAAAGCATGGGCCTTACGCTAAACATCAGTAAGACAAAGGTCCTCTACCAGCCTGTCCTCGCCGCACAGCACTGCCCCCCCAGTCATCAAGATCCATGGCGCGGCCCTGGACAACGTGGACCACTTCCCATATCTCGGGAGCCTCCTATCAACAAGTGCAGGCATTGACGACGAGATCCAACACGGCCTCCAGTGCAGCCTGTGGCCGCCTGAGGAAAAGCGTATTTGAAAACCAGTCCCTCAAAACTGCCACCAAGCTCATGGTCTACAGGGAGGTAGTAATACCCGCCCTCCTGTATGGCTTAGAGATATGGACCATGTACAGTAGACACCTCAAGTCTCTGGAGAAATACCACCAACGATGTCTCTGCAAGATCCTACAAATCCCCTGGGAGGACAGACACACCAACATTAGCGTCCTGGTCCAGGCCAACATCCCCAGCATTGAAGCACTGACTACACTTGATCAGTTCCACTGGGCAGGCCACATAGTTCGCATGCCAGACTCGAGACTCCCAAAGCAAGTGCTCTACTCAGAACTCCTTCACGGCAAACGAGCCAAAGGTGGGCAGTGGAAGTGTTACAAGGACACCCTCAAAATCTTCCTGATAAAGTGTGACCTCCCCACTGACACCTGGGAGTCCCTGGCCAAAGATCGCCCTAAGTGGAGGAAGTGCATCCGGGAGGGCGCTGAGTACCTCGCCGAGAGCATGCAGAAATCAAGCACAGGCAGCGGAAAGAGCATGCGGCAAACCTGTCCCACCCACCCCTTCCCTCAATGATTACACCTGTGACAGAGTCTGTGGCTCTCGTATTGGACTGTTCAGCCACCTAAGAACTCATTTTAAGAGTGGAAGCAAGTCTTCCTCGATTCCGAGGGACTGCCTATGATGATAATGAGGGCTCTGGTGAGACCACATGTGGAGTATTGTGTACAGTTTTGGTCTTGCCTAAGGAAGGATATACTTGCCATGGAGGGCATGCAACGAAGGTTCACCACACTGATTCCTGGGATGGGGGGATTGTCCTATGAAGAGAGATTGAGTAGACTAGGCCAATAGTTCTGAGAAGGTTCACTAGGTTGATTCCAGGGATGAGGCAGTTGACTTATGAGGAAAGGTTGAGTAGGTTGGGCCTCTACTCATTGGAATTCAGAAGAATGAGAGGTGATCTTATCGCAACGTATCAGATTATGAGGGGCTTGACAAGGTGGATGCAGAGAAGATGTTTCCACTGATGGGGAGACTAGACTAGAGGGCATGATCTTAAAATAAGGGGCCGCCCATTTAAAACAGAGATGAGGAGAAATTTATTTTCTCAGAGGGTTGTAAATTTGTGGAATTCGCTGCCTCAGAGAGCTGTGGAAGCTGGGATATTGAATAAATTTGACAGAAATAGACAGTTTCTTAAGGGGATGGGGGTTGTGGGGAGCAGGCAGGGAGGTGGAGCTGAGTCCATGATCAGATCAGCCATGATCTTGTTGAATGGCAGAGCAGGCTCGAGGGGCCATATGGCCTACTCCTGTTCCTATTTCTTATGTTCTTATATCCACGAGTTCAGAAGAATGAGAAGTGATCCAATTGAAACATACAAAATTCTTACAGGGCTTGACAGGGTAGATTCAGGGAGGATGTTTCCCCTTGCTGGGGATTCTGGAACCAGGGGTCACAGTCTCAGAATAAGGGGTTAGCTATTTAGGACTGAGATTAGGAGAAATTTCTTCACTCAGAGTGGTGAATCTTTGGAATTATCTACACCACAGAGCTGTGGATGCTCAGTCGTTGAGTATATTCAAGACAGAGGTCGATAGATTTTTGGATATTAAGGGAATTAAGGGATATGGGGATAGTGCAGGCGTGGAGTTGCGGTAGAACATCAGCCATGATCTTATTGAATGGCGCAGCAGGCTCAAGGGGCCAAATGGCTGAGTTCTGCTCCTATTTCTTATGCTCATATGTAAAAGCATGGAGGTATTAATTTGGGTAGTTTAGAATAAAACCTCCACTGCTCTTTCAATGTTGGTTTGGGCTACAGAGCAAGAGATTCACATGATGGTGACATAAACAGCTTGATGCAAGTACTCAATCTGTTTTTGCCAGGAGCAAAAATCAGAATATTTTTCAGCCAGGTTGTTTAGTACCTCTCTAATCACGAAAAAATTGGGCTAACACCAATTATAAATCCCGGGGAATGGCGGTTCCTATTCAAAATAGACTTCACACGGTAAATTTTTACCGCCACTGCCCGAGTGGTAACCTGGCGGAGCAGATCACTTGCCTGTTGTAGAACCTACCCGATTTTGAAATCAATGGAATGGAAATTGGGTAGAATCTACCAAGGGCAGGTGATCTGCTTTGGCAGATTATTATTTAGGCGGTGAAGGTAAAAATGACTTCTGTGAATCTACATATACATAGGGCTCGCAACAGTGGATTCTAGTATAACTTAAAAAACAAAGTTTAAAAATTACCCCATTAGATTTTTTTTCTTTCCTTCTCTGCTGCCCACACCCCAAACATTTTACTTTTGATTTTCTCCCTGCAGAAAATGCAGGACCGTGACATAATCTAAGGTTTTTACTAATTCTGTACCATGCTGGCCACTAATAGTCAAACGTGAGTAGCCCAGGGCAGCCTGCCCTCAAATTTCCCCCTCCCTCCCTGTGCATTTGGTCTCTGTGCCTTTATCCCATATCATGGCTAAGATTGGGAATTTGGCATCCATAGTATTGCAACTCCAATTATGATTTTCTTTATGATATATAGGGCAAGATTTTCTGCTTGAGTTACTCTGGCTCCCTACTATAATGTGGGAGTAAATTCTTTGGGAGCTACCCCACCAACTATGGATGGGCATATCGTAATCCGACGCAAATAAAGAATTTACATTATCCAATGTATTTCCTGTAATTTGCACCTTGGCATTGGTGAGCACTAGGAATATCTGTCTGCTCTGGCATCCATAGAAACATAGAAACATTATGGCCTTCGAGCCTGCACCACCTTTCAATATGATCATGGCTGATCATTCAACCTCAGTACCCCACCCGAGCCTTCTCTCCATACCTCCCGATCCCTTTAGCCATTAGGGCCACATCTAACTCCCTTTTGAATATGTCCAAAGAACTGGACTCAACAACTTTCTGTGGCAGAGAATTCCACAGGTTCACAACTCTCTAGGTGAAAAAATTTCTCCTCATCTCAGTCCTATATGGCTTACCCCTTATTCTTAGACTGTGTCCCCTGGTTGTGGACTTTTCCAACATCGGGAACATTCTTCCTGCATCTAACCTGTCCAGTCCCGTCAGAATTTTATACGTTTCTATGAGATCCCTTCTCATTCTTCTAAATTCCAGTGAGTATAAGCCTAGCCGATCCAGTCTTTCCTCATATGTCAGTCCTACCATCCCGGGAATCAGTCTGGTGAACCTGCGCTGGACTTCCTCAATAGCAAGCATGTCCTTCCTCAGATTAGGAGACCAAAACTGCTCACAATACTCAAGGTCTGGTCTCACCAAGGCCCTGTACAACTGCAGCAAGACCTCCCTGCTCCAATACTCAAATCCCCTCTCTATGAAGGCCAGCATGTCATTTGCTTTCTTCACCGCCTGCTGTACCTGCATGCCTACCTTCAATGACTGATGTACCATGACACCCAGGTCTCGTTGCACCTCCCCTTTTACGAATCTGTCACCATTCAGATAATAATCTGCCTTCCTGTTTGTGCCACCAAAGTGGATAACCTCACATTTATCTACATTATACTGCATTTGCCACGCATTTGCCCATTCACCTAACCTGTCCAAATCACCCTGCAGCCTCTTAGCATCCTTCTCGCAGCTTGTACTGCCACCCAGCTTAGTGTCATCTGCAAACTTGGAGATACTACATTCAATTCCTTCGTCTAAATCATTAATGTGTATTGTAAATAGCTGGGGTCCCAGCACTGAACCTTGCGGCACCCCACTAGTCATTGCCTGCCATTCTGAAAAGGACCCGTTTATTTCCACTCTTTGCTTCCTGTCTGCCAACCAGTTCTCTATCCACGTCAATACATTACCCCCAATATCATGTACCTTAATTTTGCACACTAATCTCTTGTGTGGGACCTTGTCAAAAGCCTTTTGAAAGTCCAAATACACCACATCTACTGGTTCTCCCTTATCCACTCTACTAGTTACATCCTTAAAAAAATTCTAGAAGATTTGTCAAGCATGATTTCCCTTTCATAAATCCATGCTGACTTGGACCGGTCCTGTCACTGCTTTCCAAATGCGCTGCTATTATATCTTTAATAATTGACTCCAACATTTTCCCCACCACCGATGTCAGGCTAACCAGTCTATAATTCCCTGTTTTCTCTCTCCCTCCCTTTTATAAAAGTGGGGTTACATTAGCTACCCTCCAATCCATAGGAACTGATCTAGAGCCCATGGAATGTTGGAAAATGACCACCAATGCATCTACTATTTCTAGGGCCACTTCCTTAAGTACTCTGAGATGCAGACCATCAGGCCCTGGAGATTTATCGGCCTTCAGACCCATCAATTTTCCGAACACCATTTCCTGACTAATAAGGATTTCCCTCAGTTCCCCCTTCTCGCTAGATCCTCGGTCCCCTAGTATTTTCGTGGGTTATTCGTGCCTTCCTTAGTGAAGACAGAACCAAAGTATTTGTTCAATTGGTTTGCCATTTCCTTGTTCCCCATTATGAATTCACCTGATTCTGACTGCAAGGGACCTACATTAGTCTTCACTAATCTTTTTCTCTTCACATAGCTATAGAAGCTTTTGCAGTCAGTTTTTTATGTTCCCTGTAAGCTTCTCATACTCTCATACTCTATTTTCCCCCTCCTAATTAAAACCTTAGTCCTCCTCTGCTGAATTTTAAATTTCTCCCAGTCCTCAGTTTTGCTGCATTTTCTGGCCAATTTATCTGCCTCTTCCTTGGATTTAACACTTTCCCTAATTTCCCTTGTTAGCCGCGGTTGAGCCACCTTCCCTTTTTTATTTTTACTCCAGGCAGGGATGTACAATTGTTGAAGTTCATCCATGTGTTCTTTAAATGTCTGCCATTGCCTATCCACCGTCAACCCTTTATGTATCATTCGCCAGTCTATCCTAGCTAATTCACATCTCATACCGTCGAAGTTTCCTTTCTTTAAGTTCAGGACCTTAGTCTCTGAATTAACTGTGTCACTCTCCATCTTCATGAAGAATTCTACCATATTATGGTCACTCTTCCCCAAGCGGTCTCTCACGACCAGATTGCTAATTAATCCTCTCTTGTTACATAAGATCCAGTCTAGGATGGCCTGCTCTCTACCCATATAGATTCCACATCGTCCACGCGAATGTCCTTCCGTACTAGTGTGTTGCAGCATTACAGCAAAATTCTAAAGGGGCAACGAGTGTTAAAAAGACAAGCCTTGAAGGCTCTGTGCCTCAATGCGAGGAGTATTCTTAATAAAGTGGACGAATTAACTGCACAGGCAACAATGAATTAATATGTTATAATTGGCATCACGTAGACATGGCTCCAGGGTGACCAAGGCTGGGAACTCAACATCCAGGGGTATTCAACATTCAGGAAGGATAGACAGAAAGGAAAAGGAGCTGGGGTAGCATTGCTGGTTAAAGAGGAAATTAACGCAATAGTAAGGAGGGACATTAGCTTGGATGATGTGGAATCTGTATGGGTGGAGCTGTGGAATACCAAAGGGCAGAAAACACTAGTGGGAGTTGTGTACAGACCACCAAACAGTAGTAGGGAGGTTGGGGATGGCATCAAACAAGGAATTAGGGATGCATGCAATAAAGGTACAGCAGTTATCATGGGCGACTTTAGTCTACATATAGATTGGGCTAACCAAACTGGTAGCAATACAGTGGAGGAGGATTTCCTGGTGCGTATTAGGTATGGTTTTCTCGACCAATATGTTGAGGAACCAACTAGAGGGCTGGCCATCCTAGACTGGGTGATGTGTAATGGGAAAGGACTAATTAACAATCTTGTCATGCGAGGCCCCTTGGGGAAAAGTGACTATAATATGGTAGAATTTTTTATTAAGATGGAGAGTGACACAGTTAATTCAGAGACTGGCAAATGATACTTATAAGGTTGGTGGTGGATAGGCAATGGCAAACATTTAAAGATCACATGGATGAACTTCAACAATTGTACATCCCTGTCTGGAGTAAAAATAAAACGGGGACGATGTCTCAACCATGGCTAACAAGGGAAATGAAGGATAGTGTTAAATCCAAGGAAGAGGCATATAAATTGGCCAGAAAGTGCAGCAAACCTGAGGACTGGGAGAAATTTAGAATTCAGCAGAGGAGAACAAAGGGTTTAATCAGGAGGGGGAAAATAGAGTAGGAGAGAATGCTTGCCGGGGACATAAAAACTGACTGCAAACGCTTCTATAGAAATGTGAAGAGAAAAAGATTAGTGAAGACAAATGTAAGTCCCTTGCAGTCAGATTCAGGTGAATTTATAATGGGGAACAAAGAAATGGCAGACTAGTTGAACAAATACTTTGGTTCTGTCTTCATGAAGGAAGACACAAATAACCTTCCGGAAATACTAGAGGACCGAGGGTCTAGTGAGAAGGAGGAGTTGAAGGAAATCCTTATTAGGCGGGAAATTGTGTTAGGGAAATTGATGGGATTGAAGGCCGATAAATCCCCGAGGCCTGATAATCTGCATCCCAGAGTACTTCAGGAAGGTGGCCCTAGAAATAGTGGATGCATTGGTGATCATTTTCCAACAGTCTATCGACTCTGGATCAGTTCCTATGGACTGGAGGATAGTTAATGTAACACCACTTTTTAAAAAGGGTGGGAGAGAGAAAACGGGTAATTAAGACCGGTTAGTCTGACATCAGTAGTGGTGAAAACGTTGGAATCAATTATTAAAGATGAAATAGCAGCTCATTTGGAAAGCAGTGACATGATCGGTCCAAGTCAGCATGGATTTATGAAAAGGAAATCATGCTTGACAAATCTTCTGGACTTTTTTGAGGATGTAACTAGTAGAGTGGATGAGGGAGAACCAGTGGATGTGGTGTATTTGGACTTTCAAAAGGCTTTTGACAAGGTCCCACACAAAAGATTGGTGTGCAAAATCAAAGCACATGGTATTGGGGGTAATGTAATGACATGGATAGAGAACTGGTTGGCAGACAGGAAGCAGAAAGTCGGGATAAATGGGTCCTTTTCAGAATGGCGGGCAGTGACTAGTGGGGTGTCGCAGGGCTCAGTGCTGGGACCCCAGCTATTTACAATATACATTAATGATTTAGCTTAAGGAATTGAGTGTAATATCTCCAAGCTTGCAGCTGACACTAAGCTGGCGGTGTGAGCCGTGAGGAGGACGCTAAGAGGCTGCAGGGTGACTTGGACAGGTTAGGTGAGTGGGCAAATGCATAGCAGATGCAGTATAATGTGGATAAATGTGAGGTTATCCACTTTGGGGGCAAAAACACGAAGGCAGAATATTATCTGAATGGCGGCAGATTAGGAAAAGGGGAGGTACAACGAGACCTGGGTTTCATGGTGCATCAGTCATTGAAAGTTGGCATGCAGGTACAGCAGGCGGTGAAGAAGGCAAATGGTATTTTGGCCTTCATAGCTAGGGGATTTGAGTATAAGAGCAGGGAGGTCTTACTGCAGTTGTACCGGGCCTTGGTGAGGCCTCACCTGGAATATTGTGTTGAGTTTTGGTCTCCTAGTCTGAGGAAGGATGTTCTTGCTATTGAGGGAGTGCTGCAAAGGTTCACCAGACTGATTCCCAGGATGGCTGGACTGACATATAAGGAGAGACTGGATCGACTGGGCCTTTATTCACTGGAGTTTAGAAGGATGAGAGGGGATTTCATAGAAACATATAAAATTCTGACAGGACAGGTTAGATGCAGGAAGAATGTTCCCGATGTTGGGGAAGTCCACAACCAGGGGACACAGTCTAAGGACTGAGATGAGGAGAAACTTCACTCAGTTGTTAACCTGTGGAATTCTCTACCGCAGAGAGTTGTTAATGCCAGTTCGTTGGATATATTCAAGAGGGAGTTAGATATGGCCCTTACAGCTGAAGGGATCAAGAGGTATGGAGAGAAAGCAGGAAAGGGGTACTGAGGTGAATGATCAGCCATGATCTTATTGAATGATGGTGCAGGCTCGAAGGGTCGAATGGCCTACTCCTGCACCTATTTTCTATGTTTCTAAGGTAGGATTTCTATTTTTTATTATTTACTGATTGATTTTGGTGCTTTAGGTGCAGGGTTACTTCTGTTTTTTTATTTGTTATTATTGATTGCTTATTAGTTTGGTCTTGGTGCTTTAGGTGCAGTGTTCCTTCTATTTTATTAATGAATTGCTTATTTTTGTGCTTTGTTTGGTGCTTGGTGGTGCTTTAAATGTAATTACTTGCGCCGATTCCTTAACTGTAAGTAAGGTCTTTCTGTGCAGACAAAAGTGGACACATACGCCGCCCTATGTTCGTTTAGTGCAACTTTTTTCTGGCCAAATTGGCATAAATGGTGTAAGTGACTGGGAACGCCCCCCTTTGGGAAAAAAAAAACTGACCTAACAAAAAACCTAACTAACTCACTTACACTGGCGCAAATTAAATGGTCATATTTTCAACTAAAAAGATACACCAGAAAAATCAAGTTACACCAAAAAAAACAGTGCAACTCATGGGGAAATTTGGGCCCAATGTCTCTTTTATCTAAACCCTTCCAAATATGGTTGGATTGTTTTTCATTGGCATCATCTAAAAACCTTCAGATTTTTCTTACAAGCCTGCAATTTCCCCATCGATGGTAACCCAGTTTTTTTTATTAATTTTTTTTTCAATTCTATCAGTACTCAGAATAAAAATTTAATTAATAAGAAATGAACAGTGGAAAAGCCTTGTACAGACTTTGAGGTATACCGTGATAAATTATTTGCTGAAACACTGCCACCAAATTGATTGAACCTTGTAAAGCATTCCATACTGTAGATATTATTTTGTACAATCATGTAATGTTGTGATTACACACAATACATTATTCATTTGGTTTATTGCAGACTATTTCTGGATTTAGTAAGCTGCAGTCAGTAGTAGTCATTTCCTGTTCTACTCTTTGGTTGGTCTAACTTTTTTTAAATTGTAAAATGTAGCGAATGTGCTTCATGAAACATAAAGGGTTAGAAGGTAAGCTATTAAATATTCATTGCATTTGCTAATTCAAGAATGGAATGCTTTGGTTGTAAGATAAATTGCAGTTTGAGGTTGTGAAAATACATAAAAACCAGCTTTCTCATTTTCAAAATGCATTAACTATTGACTACTGATTTTCTTTTGCAATACAAAACTTAGGATTGTGATTTGTTGCTTGACTGTCCTCTGGATTGGCTGTAGAAATGTCATTAGAAAAACAGTTAGCAACCAAATTTTAAATTTCCCTTTAAATGTGTACATCTATTTAAATGCACAAATATCCACAAAACAGTGTCCTTCCTGAGAAAACAGTTCTCTTTATCTGCTATAAAGGGCATCAGCATCAAGCAGCAGGTAGTGTTTTCAATTGAGATAAGAAATAAAGGGGGCAAAATTGCCCGCACACCATTTGGAGGCAATTACCTTCTGGGGCCGGGACATTTATTGCCCGGCGGGAAGTTCCACACCCTGCGCGGAATTCAGCCTTTCCGCCCCTCAACGGAGGCGGAACGCTATCGGAGTTGAGCACTGCGCTCCAGAGCCCAGCGCCTCACCAGCAATGTCAGCGCTACGCATAGCACGAACACGGCAGAACGGCCCTCCCTTTCAGTTAAAGGGGAGAGCTGCTGCACGCTCTGCAGTCCCTTTGGCGCCGCCACTGGACCAACAGCCCGGCACCCAAAATGACCGCGTTACGGGCCGCTATTGTTAGGCTGACAGAGGAGTCGGCCAATAGAAAGATATGGCGGCCCACAAACGGCCTCCCCTTTAAGAGGCGCCCCGACGGCGGATGTCTGCCACCATCCTTGTCGCCCCCCGGGGCAATTTTCCCCATGGGACGCAAAGAGGTCGACGTGGGGCAGTGAGGGGTTGGTGCACACGGCGATTATGTCATTGTCGTGCATTCACCAGCCCGGGGCAAAAATTGTGGCGCATGGCGCTAATGACACAATGCCCTCAGATATCTGGGGCAATTTCCATGGAGGTGCTATCGAACCTTTTCCCCGGGCGCTAACCTCGTTGCGCCCCATTAGCGCCCTCCCCGGAAATGCTAATGCGGCTATAAAAAAGGGCAATTTCGCCCCCAAAGAACTTGCATTTGTATAGCATCTTATATCCTCAGTATGTCTGGGAAAAAAAAGTGAATTGAACCCTCAGGTCCTGGTGTCATGAACAGAATGAAATAAAAGGTAAGAACTTGCATTTATACAGCACCTTTCGCGACCCCAAGATGTCCTAAAGCGTGTTGTAGCCAATGAAGTACTTTTGAAGTACCTTTGTAGTTATACTATAGGAAATGTGGCAGCTAATTTTTGCGTAGCAAGGTCCCACAAACAGCAATGAGATAATGATCAGATAATCTGTTTTAGTGATGTTGGTTGAGAGATAAATATTGACCAGGACACCAGGGAGAACTCCTCTGCTCTTTTTTGAATAGTGCCCTGTATTTGAAGCTGTACATCTGTGGCAATTTCAGACAGGATTCTTGGCCTGCTGAGTTTTTCTTAAAAAAGTAGTTAACGCTGCACCTGCCCTGTCCATGCAGATTTTGATTGCCTTCAGTTAGATAGCCACCTGTGCAAAGACAGGGGGGCCGAATTTGGTCAAGGCCTCCACCTGCCCAAGTGCCGCCCAGATGGCCGCTGAGGTACCCGACGGTACTTTCGGCGGGATATTCATGAAGAAGGTCCCTCGAATGTCGGCAGGTGGCAAATGAGGGACTTACGCTGCCAATCTGGGCGGCAGCCGGCGGGAGCTCACATTCTCGCGGCAGAGGTGCTTGCCGCCCAAGTGCCGCTGAGATGGAGTCAGGGCCATGAAGGGTCCGAAGACCTAAAAATAAAAATCATTCACAAAAAATTAAAAAACTATCGGAAGACCTTCGGGACTCCGTCAAGGTAAGCCGCTGTTGCAAAAACAAAAAAAAACGTCACTAACCTTTTTTCCACCACCTTTCTACTTATCGTCGGAGACAGACCAGCCTCCAGCCAGCAGTCCACCCCAATTCTGCTGCCGACTCCTGCCCGCACCAATCTGACATCTCAGCGGGCGGGAGTCTACTTACGCCACTTGGCCGTCTACTGACGTCGGCTGGTGCTTTCCAGTGGTTCTCCCCTCCCGCCTGCTCCAGGCCACATCGAAAGTGGCACTGGGCAGATGTTGTAGAGAAATGTCAGTGGCAGTGGGCGGCATTCGGTGGCAGTGGGCGGCATTCGGTGGCAGTGGGCGGCATTCGGTGGCAGTGGGCGGCATTCGGTGGCAGTGGGCGGTAAGTTGATCAATTTCGGCCCCAGGATTTCTTTTAAAATTCGGCCACTTCGCACCTCCAAAAATGTTCATGTCTAAATTTCTAGGCCATTATGTTTTAAATAATTTTTCATGAAATAATAGGTTGATAATTACATAAAGCTCAATTTTTATCTTTGTTTATAAAACATAAGTTTTTATTAAATTCAGATTCAAGGTTATTGCAATATACAGAACCTTTGTATTGTACATGTTAATAAAGTAGAGTAGACTAAAAACTGTATAATTTGTGTAATTTTCTGGTTGTGTTAAATCAATTATCATAGGAGTTTCATGGATTTATAGAAAAAACATTAAGAAAACATTTTTGATTATATTGAAAGTAAACAATAGTATCAATACAAAGTTAGAACAGTGTACAGACAGGCATTTGTTAAAAATAATTATTTCCACAATAACATTTCATAAGATTGATAATTTACTACAATATGAACAAATTTTGTAAGTCTTCCCCCAAAAAACTAAATGCAATATGTTGTGGATGCATCTCTGTGCCATACAGTGGCAGTAGGCACTTCACTAGAATATAATGGGGTGATAGACCAATCCGTTGCATTCTCTCTCTATCTCTATCAGCGCAGATAGCTGTTAACGGATACGATGTAATTGGGATTACGGAGACACGGCTCCAGGGTAACCAAGGCTGGGAACTCAACATCCAGGGGTACTCAATATTCAGGAAGGATAGACAGAAAGGAAAAGGAGGTAGGGTAGCGTTGCTGGTTAAAGAGGAGATTAATGCAATAGTAAGGAAGGACATTAGCTTGGATAATGCGGAATCTGTATGGGTAGAGCTGCGGAACACCAAAGGGCAAAAAACGCTAGTGGGAGTTGTGTATAGACCACCAAACAGTGGTAGTGAGGTTGGGGATGGCATCAAACAGTAAATTAGAGATGCCTGCAATAAAGGTACAGCAGTTATCATGGGTGACTTTAATCTACATATAGACTGGGCTAACCAAACTGGTAGCAATACTGTGGAGGAGGATTTCCTGGAGTGTACAAGGGATGGTTTTCTAGACCAAAATGTCGAGGAACCAACTGGAGAGCAGACCATCCTAGACTGGGTCTTGTGGAATGAGAGAGGATTAATTGGCAATCTTGTTGTGCGAGGCCCCTTGGGGAAGAGTGGTATAATTCTTCATTCAGATGGAGAGTGACAGTTAATTCAGAGACAAAGGTCCCGAACTTAAAAAAAGGTAACTTCGATGATATGAGACGTGAATTGGCTAGGAAAGACTGGCAAATGATACTAAAAGGGTTGATGGTGGATAGGCAATGGCATTTAAAGATCACATGGATGAACTTCAACAATTGTACATCCCTGTATGGCGTAAAAATAAAACGGGGAAGGTGGCTCAACCATGGCTAACAAGGGAAATTAGGGATAGTGTTAAATCCAAGGAAGAGGCATATAAATTGGCCAGAAAAAGCAACAAACCTGAGGACCTGGAGACATTTAGAATTCAGCAGAAGAGGACAAAAGGTTTAATTAGGAGGGGGAAAATAGAGTACGAGAGTAAGCTTGCAGGGAACATAAAAGCTGACTGCAAAAGCTTCTATAGGTACGTGAAGAGAAAAAGATTAGTGAAGATAAATGTAGGTCCCTTGCAGTCAGAATCAGGTGAATTTATAATGCGGAACAAAGAAATGGCAGACCAATTGAACAAATACTTTGGTTCTGTCTTCACTGAGGAAGACACAAATAACCTTTTGGAAATACTCGGGGACCGAGGGTCTAGCGAGAAGGAGGAACTGAAGGAAATCCTTATTAGTCAGGAAATTGTGTTAGGGAAATTGATGGGATTGAAGGCTGATAAATCTCCAGGGCATGATAGTCTGCATCCCAGAGTACTTAAGGAAGTGGCCTTAGGAATTGTGGATGCGTTGGTGGTAATTTTCCAGCATTCTATAGACTCTGGATCAGTTCCTATGGATTGGAAGGTAGCTAATGTAACCCCACTTTTTAAAAAAGGAGGGAGAGAGAAAACAGGGAATTATAGACCGGTTAGCCTGACATTGGTAGTGGGGAAAATGTTGGAATCAATTATTAAAGACGTAATAGCAGCACATTTGGAAAGCAGTGACAGGATCGAACCAAGTCAGCATGGATTTATGAAAGGGAAATCATGCTTGACAAATCTTCTAGAATTTTTTGAGGATGTAACGAGCAGAGTGAACAAGGGAGAACCATTGGATATGGTGTATTTGGACTTTCAAAAGGCTTTTGACAAGGTCCCACACAAGAGATTAGTGTGTATAATTAAAGCACATGGTATTGGGGGTAATGTATTGACATGGATAGAGAACTAGTTGGCAGACAGGAAGCAAAGAGTAGGAATAAACGGGTCCTTTTCAGAAGGGCAGGCAGTGACTAGTGGGGTACCGCAAGGTTCAGTGCTGGGCCCCAGCTATTTACAATATACATTAATGATTTGGACGAAGGAATTGAATGTAATATCTCCAAGTTTGCAGATGTGGGTGGCAGTGTGAGCTGTCAGGAGGATGCTAAGAGGCTGCAGGGTGACTTGGACAGGTTGGGTGAGTGGGCAAATGCATGGCAGATGCAGTATAAATGTAAGTTTATCCACTTTGGGGGCAAAAACACGAAGGCAGAATATTATCTGAATGGCGGCAGATTAGGAAAAGGGGAGGTGCAACGAGACCTGTGTGTCATGGTACATCAGTCATTGAAAGTTGGCATGCAGGTACAGCAGGCAGTGAAGAAGGGAAATGGCATGTTGCCTTCATAGCGAGAGGATTTGAGTATAAAAGCAGGGAGGTCTTACTGCAGTTGTACAGGGCCTTGGTGAGACCACACCTTAAATATTGTGTACAGTTTTTGTCTCCTAATCTGAGGAAGGACATTCTTGCTATTGAGGGAGTGCAGCGAAGGTTCACCAGACTGATTCCCGGGATGACAGGACTGACATATGAAGAAAGACTGGATCAACTAGGCTTATATTCACTGGAATTTAGAAGAATGAGATGGGATCTCATAGAAACATATAAAATTCAGATGGGATTGGACAGGTGAGATGCAGGAAGAATGTTCCCTTTGCTGGGGAAGTCCCGAACCAGGGGTCACAGTCTAAGGATAAGGGGTAAGCTATTTAGGATCCAGATGAGGAGAAACTTCTTCACTCAGAGAATTGTGAACCTGTCGATTTCTCTACCACAGAAAGTTGTTGAGGCCAGTTCGTTAGATATATTCAAAATGGATTTAGATGTGGCACTTACGGCTAAAGTGATCAAAGAGTATGGCGAGAAAGCAGGAATGTGGTACTGAAGTTGCATGATCAGCCATGATCATATTAAATGGTGGTGCAGGCTCGAAGGGCAGAATGGCCTACTCCTGCACCTATTTTCTATGGGGCCAAGTTTCGGCTTGAGTTGCTCCTGTTTTTTTGGAGTATCTTAGAAATTTGAATTCTCGGCATTTAGTTTGCTCCAGTTCTAGTCAGTTCGAACAGTTTCACTTTGGAGCAGAATTTTTTTTTTCAAAAGGGGACGTGTCCGGCCACTTACGCCTGTTTTCAAAGTTTAGGCAGTGAAAACTTACTCCAAACTAACTTAGAATGGAGTAAGTGAAGATTTTTGTACGTTCGAAAAAACGTCTACACTTTAGAAAATCAGGCGTAAGTTACAAATCAGGCGTAGGGAATGGGGAGGGGAGGGGTTTAAAGGGAAGTTTACAAACATTAAACACTTCAGTTTTACAAATAAAGAGCCATCATCAATAATAAATGATAAATACATCAATAAACCAATCAAAAAAAATTAATAAAAAATTGAAAATTTTTTAAAAAAGCAATAAATAAAATATTTTCTACTGACTGACTGCAGCACCGGGGGTCCTCCAACAGCGTGCTGGGACGCCCCCCCCAGTGTGTCTCTGTCAGTGTCTCTATCTCTCTGTCTGTCTGTGTGTGTGTCTCTCACACTCTGTCTGTCAGTGTCTGTGTTTCTGACAGCGAGGGGAGAGGGAGAAGGGTTGTGGGAGGGGGAGAAGGGGGGAGGGGGAGGGGAAGAAGGGGGGAGGGGGGAGGGGGAGGAGAGGGAAGGGGGTTGGGGAGGAGAGGGGGGAGGGGGGAGGAGAGGGGGAAGGAGGGGAGGGGAGAGGGGGGAAGGAGGGGAGGGGAGAGGGGGGTAGGAGGAGAGGGGGAGGGGAGGGGGGAAGGAGAGGAGAGGGGGAAGGAGGGGGAAGGAGGGGAGGGGGGAGGAGATGGGGGGCAGGGGGAGAGGAGAGGGGGCAGGGAGGGAGGAGAGGGAGGGAGGGGGGCAGGGGAGGAGGAGAGGGGAGAAAGGAGAGGAGGGAGGGAAAGGAGAGAGGAGGGAGGGAAGGAGGGAGGCAGGGAAGGAGAGAGGAGGGAGGGAGGGAAGGAGAGAGGAGGGGGGGTGAAGGAAGGGAGAGAAGGAGGCTGAACGGCCGGGCCCAAGACTTCGGGCTGGATTTACAGGTAAGTGACGTCGGGTCTCGGGACGGGGGGGGTCGCGGAGGTTCAGCGGGGGAGAGAGTCGCAGAGGTCCGGGGGCGGGGGATGGGGGGGAGTCGCGGAGGTCAGTGGGGGAGAAGAGTCACGGAGGTCGGGTGGGGGAAGAGCGGGGCTCGGGTCGGGTGGGAGGAGCCTTATCCACGCAGCCCCAGTGAGGCCATTCGGCCAGGGCTAGGGGCTGCGTGCTTCGGGCCCCTCCCACAGTTTTGCCGCCTGGAGCTACTGCGCATGCGCACCCACTGTAGCGTGCATGTGCAGAGGTCCCGGCACTGTTTTCAGCGCAGGGACCTGGCTCTGCCCCCCACAGCTCGTGCTGCGCCGCGCCCAGGTCCAGAGGACCTGCAGGGAGCCTGAGAATAGGTAAGTTTTTTTTAGGCGCACTTTGTGGCGCGAGGCGCGGCCCGAAACTTGGGCCTTATGTTTTTATGTTTCTATCTCCACTCCTCCTTATTTTCACTCTCCCCATCACATTAGGTATTTTCTCCCTTCTGCCATCCTGCCATTTTTTCTTCTTTTTCAGTTAGACAGAGGCAATTCCTTACATAATTCAGTTTCCAGTTTGTCATATTTATGTCACTCTCTGTTTCTAGTCCTTTATTATTTGATTTTTCCTCTCACTCATGACTTCATCTGCCACTTACATTCCAACGCCTATAATGTATAGAGCTGAATGTGGCATTTCTCTGTGTGATGGCATTAAGTGATCCTTTGTTACAGTAGTTCCTTATTAAATAGAAGGAATCGTGCAGAGAAGCTGCAGCTTGAGAGACGAGAAAGTGGCATTACTCATGTAATCACTTCAGCATTGGTTGCATCTCTGCTATTGTGTAATGTCCTAAATTATCAGTGTTTGAATGAAATATGGCACCACAAAGGCCTGGCTTCAGTTTTGCATTTAAATAGTATAGCGAGTAAACTATTTTCTTTTGATGACATTATTAATATCTAATTATTATCATGGTTTTATACAACAACTAAAGCTAAATTGTGGTTCTTCTGGCTTTATTGAAAGTAATATGTGCAACTTGATAATCCTATAGATACATTAGGCTGTGTCTATAAACTGCTGGAAATTCCTTGTGTATTGACAGTGTATTATTTGTGATGTTATAAATCATTGTCATTTGATGAATTGATTTATTTCGACCATTTTTGATACTAACCATTTTTGTGATTTACATCTTGTGAAATGTTCTTTGATGTGCTGTTTTTCTTCACTCAGAGTGGATGAGCAAATGCAATTTATTTTCCCATACCCATTTCTTACCCATGGTCTGCTGGACATGCCATGGTCCGGGGGGAGGTGGGAACAATAGCAACCTGTGACAGTTCAATCCCCACCTATCACCATGGCAAATCAGAGTTGGGATTGGCCTTTGAATGACGTCTCCAGCTGGGCAGTATACACACATGTGATTTTGCAAGCTCGAATCAGTGAGCGGTGACCCGCTCGTTCATTTCAAATAAAGAATGATCGAGTTGGACCTCATGAAACGTGCAGGGATATCACAAACAAGGACAAAATGGTTTGGAAAAGAAAGTCTGAATCCTGAATATGAACTTTACTTCCTTATGGTTTTTTTCGCCTGAATTCCTCGCAGCAGTGCCTAGGAGATTCTGGGAGACTTGCAGACAATGTGGGTGGCAAATCAAATCGGAGCATGCAGACTAGACTCTAATTTCTCATCTCATCTGAAGGACAGCACCTCTGACAATGCACTGAAATGATGGTCTAGTTTATGTGCTCAGGTCTGTGTTGGGATTTGAATCTACAACCTTGGGACATTAGTTTATTGGTTGCGTTCGGGAGATAGAATGAATATTTTTCTGTTAAGACATTTGCAGGAAGATCCATGGAACATAGTTTTTGGATGGCTGTAGAGGGCAAAGACAGCTTGTATCTGACCATTTTCTTCTTTCCTTGAAGTCTACCCCAAGAGCTTCTGGACTTTGTAAAGGTGCCACGTTTAGTACATTTTAAAAAATGTACTCCATTACCTTCAGGGGTTCAGGCCACGAGTGGGCTCCCAGGTGGGACCCATTACTGCCATTTAACGTGTCACACCCCCACTGATCATAAGCCGGGTCCCTCTGAGAACCTGGGATATGGGAACTCACCGATTTGGGAGTCACTGCTTCCACTTTGCATGTTGGTTGGGACAGGCAGAAGCTCTTCCCCAAACAAGGCTTCCGGGAACTTCAACATTAGGTTAGGACTCAGCATATGTGGGTAGCAGCCTAATTTGTAGGCCTAACAGTGCACTCCCACCATAGGTATGGTGAGAGTGCACACAAAAATCTGACCTTTAATCTTAAATAATTGAAAAATCTTTTGCAATTATGAAGCTTGTAATAACATAACAGGTTGTTTTCTCATTTGCCACTATTTACAGGAGTTTTCAATATTAGTACAGATATTTGAAATTCAAGTCATTCTGAGAGTCATGACATTGCAGGCATTAATGAGCTCACTAAGATTTTCCAAGGTGAACATCAAAATTCATCTTTTCAAAGCACTTATGAAATGAGTGTTCTTTTATTAAATGTGTTTCAAGTATGTTTGATATGATACCACACAGCTTAACAATCTGTTTAAGATTAGTTAACAAATTCTGAAGTGTAGAGACTTGAAAAACAAATATTCGATTCTATTTACATATCTGTATTGGATTCTTTGACCGAGAATATTTTGTTACCTGGCTGGTGCCAAGGATTTAGCGACTACTTTTTTTTTTAAAGTAGAAAAAAATATAGTCCCAAAATGAGCTGTTTTTACAATTAAACAAGATGCATTAAAGTAAAGGTCATAAAAAGTAGTGTGCATTGATATTGTAAAATGAATAAGGCAACAGGCACAGGAGATGTCTCTGTTTCATTTGTGTCACATAATGTTGGCTAACAGCAGAAAATATAAACTGACTTTAATGTTGTATGTCAAGAAAACAAGATACTCAGCTAAACAAAGATGATAAGGAAACTCGCCCTGCCAGCAAAGTAGGAGGAATGGAGACATGTCACTATATACCAAATTAACTGCAGGAGAAAGAGATCACATTGGGTAGGGAATAAGCAGACCCACTTTTAAAGTGGATGAAATTGGACAGTTGGTCCAAAGACATTGGCAGTGAGGTCAGCTCTGGTGATCTCTACATCACTGGCAGTGTGTAGAGATCACCTGAACAGATAGGGATTAAATTAATCAAAACCTACTAACTGCTATACATAATCCATAAACCCCAGGAACGACATCTGAGAGGCTCCATGAAGTAACAAATATTGTGCACTTACAAAATCTAGAAAAGAGTCCCATCTCTGGTTCAGTCAATCCCAAGGAAGGTGCAGAAATTATATGACTATCTTTTACACAGCATATAATTCAAGCACCAGAACCGTAGCTTCATGATGCCAGTGGTGTGTTCAGGGATGTTCCAGGTGGTCTCATGGCTATTATTATTCCTGTGTTGCTTGGGTGTCATGTGGTTGCAGAGTAGCGTCTTCAGCTAGATATGGTGGTGGGGGGAGGGGGGAAGGGTTATACCTTGTACTCTTGCAGCTGTAATGTATGTACATAAGGTCTGCCCACCACCAGGGGGCACTACCGTCAGAGATCCTAGGGTCATAGGTTCACTCATGCTGGGCCCGGTATATAACCTGAACTTCACCTTTGTATCTTCACTTCTGGAAGCCATTAAAGACTGACCAGGTTACACCTAGTCACTGGCTCACAGTACGGAGTTCATTGTATCATTTCATACACTTAAACTGGCGACGAGGCAAATACGAACCCACGCAAAAGTATGGCGAGCACAGCACAATCGAGTACTGTTGGAATTCTCAAGAGATTCAATGAGGGATTGGGGAGATTTCACGGATCGTCTTGACCAGTATTTCGTGGCAAACGACCTAAACAAAGACGAGGATGCAGAGAAACGCAGGGCAGTTCTTCTCACCGTCTGTGGCCCCACGATCTATGCACTCATCAAGAATCTGCTCTCACCCACTCTTCCTACAGAAAAGGATTACAAAGAACCGTGTGCTCTAGTTCGGGAACACCTTAAACCCATGGAAGGAATCCTCATATCCAGATATTGCTTCGATACGCATGATCGTTCAGAAGATCAGGACGTAGCGGCATTTGTTGCCGACCTGAGAAGTCTTGCAGGGCCTTGCAAATTTGGGCCTGCGTTGGAAGACATGCTGCGTGACTTTTTCGTGATTGGGGTCAACTACGAGGCGATCTTAAGTAAGCAATTTAGAGCCTCAGAGAAGAGGCAGATGCTGAAGTACACGGGGTGCACACATTTTCGACGAAATGTCCATCTATAATGCTAAATGTAAAATTGAATGGCTTACCCATAGCCATGGAACTGGACACTGGCGCTAGGCAATCCATCATGAGTAAAAAGATGTTAGAGAGACTGTGGTGCAACAAGGCACTGAGACCAGCCCTGAGTCCCATCCACACGAAACTGAGAACGTACACCAAAGAGCTTATCACTGTCCTGGGCAGCGCCATGGTCAAGGTCACCTACGAGGGCACGGTGCACGAACTACCACTCTGGATTGACCTGGGCGATGACCTCACACTGCTTGGAAGGAGTTGGCTGGGCAGATTCCGCTAGAACTGGGATGACAACCGAGCACTATCACATGTCAATGAGGCCTCATGTACCCAGGTTCTTAACAAATTTCCTTCCCTTTTTGAGACGGGCATTGGAAACTTTTCCGGGGCGAAGTTGCGGATCCACTTGGTCCCAGAGGCACGACCCATTCACCACAAGGCGCGAGCGGTGCCTCACATGATGAGGGAGAGAGTGGAAATCAAGCTGGACAGGCTGCAACGCGAGGACATCATCTCCCCAGTGGAATTCAGCGAGTGGGCCAGCCCGATTGTTCCAGTACTCAAAAGTGATGGCACGGTCAGGATTTGCGGCGATTATAAAGTAACTATTAATCGTTTCTCGCTACAGGACCAATACCCGCTACCTAAGACAGACGACCTATTTGCGACGCTGGCAGGAGGCAAGACGTTCACCAACCTCGAACTGACTTCAGCCTACATGACGCAGGAGCTGGAGGAGTCTTCAAAGGGCCTCACCTGTATCAACATGCACAAGGGACTGTTCATCTACAACAGATGCCTGTTTGGAATTTGGTTGGCTGCAGCGATCTTCCAGAGAAACATGGAGAGCCTACTCAAGTCGGTACCACGCATGGTGGTTTTTCAGGACGACATATTAGTCACGGGTCGGGACACTGTTAAGCACCTACAAAACCTGGAGGAGGTCCTCCAGCGACTGGATCACATAGGGTTGCAGCTGAAGAGGTCGCAATGCATTTTCATGGCAACAGAAGTGGAGTTTTTGGGGAGAAAGATCGCGGCGGATGGCATTCGACCCACAGACGCCAAGACAGAGGCTATCAGGAACGTGCCCACGCCACAGAACGTCACAGAGCTGCGGTCGTTCCTGGGACTCCTCAACTATTTTGGTAACTTCTTACAGGGGTTAAGCACCCTCTTAGAGCCCCTACATGTGTTATTGCGCAAAGGTGAGAACTGGGTATGGGGAAAAAAACCAAGTCATTGCTTTTGAGAAAGCCAGAAACATTTTATGCTCCAACAAGCTGCTTGTATTGTATAACCCGTGTAAAAGACTTGTGCTAGCATGTGATGCGTCGTCGTACGGAGTCGGGTGTGTATTACAACAAGCTAACATTGCGAGAAGTTGCAACCTGTCGCCTATGCCTCCAGGAGCTTGTCTAAGGCCGAGAGGGCCTACAGCACGATTGAGAAAGAGGCATTAGCGTGTGTGTTCGGAGTAAAAAAACTGCATCAGTACCTGTTTGGCCTCAAATTTGAGCTGGAAACCGATCACAAGTTCCTCATATCCCTGTTCGCTGAAAACAAGGGGATAAATACTAATGCCTCAGCCCGCATACAAAGGTGGACACTCGCGCTATCAGCGTATAACTATACCATTCGCCACAGGCCAGGCACCGAGAATTGTGCGGATGCTCTCAGTCGGCTACCATTGCCCACCACGGGGGTGGAAATGACGTAGCCTGCAAACTTGTTGATGGTGGCGCAGCCCACAGACTTGTTGATGGTCATGGAAACGTTTGAAAATGATAAATCACCTGTGACGGCCCGCCAGATTAGGACTTGGACCAGCGAAGATCCTCTGCTGTCCCTAGTAAAAAACTGTGTACTGCATGGGAGCTGGGCCAGCATCCCCGTTGAAATGCAAGAGCTAAACAAGCCGTTCCAGCTTCGAAAAGAAGAGCTGTCCATTCAGGCAGACTGCCTGTTGTGGGGTAACCACATAGTGCTACCCAGAAAGGGTAGGGAGACGTTCATCTCAGATCTCCACAGCACACACCCGGGTATCGTAATAAGGAAAGCAATAGCCAGATCCCATGTGTGGTGGCCCGGTATCGACTCTGACTTAGAGTCCTGTGTGCGGCAATGCCGCGTTTGTGCTCAGTTGAGCAACGCGCCCAGAGAGGCACCACTAAGTTTGTGGTCCTGGCCCTCCAGACCATGGTCGAGGATTCCATGTCGACTATGCGGGCCCATTTCTCGGTAAAATGTTCCTGGTGGTGGTGGATGCTTTTTCAAAATGGATTGAATGTGAAATAATGTCGGGAAGCACCGCCACTGCCACCGCCACCATTGACAGCCTGAGGGCTATGTTTGCCACCCACGGCCTGCCTGACAAATTGGTCAGTGACAATGGGCCATGTTTCACCAGTGCCGAATTAAAAAAATTTATCACCCGCAATGGGATCAAACATGTCACCTCGGCCCCGTTTAAACCAGCCTCCAATGGGCAGGCAGAGCGGGCAATACAAACAATCAAACAGAGCCTTAAACGAGTAACAGAAGGCTCACTCCAAACCCGCCTGTCCTGAGTACTGCTCAGCTACTGCACGAGACCCCACTTGCTCACAGGGGTGCCCCCGGCTGAGCTACTCATGAAAAGGGCATTAAAAACCATATTCTCGCTGGTTCACCCCAACCTGCATGATCAGGTAAAGAGCAGGCGGCAGCAACAAAATGTAAACGATGGTCGCGCCACTGTGTCATAGGAAATTGATCTGAATGACTCTGTGTATGTGCTAAACTATGGACATGGTCCCAAGTGGATCGCGGGCATGGTGATAGCTAAAGAAGGGGGTAGGATGTTTGCAGACAAATTTGGACAAATTTGCAGAAAGCACCTGGAGCAAACGAGGCTGCGGTTCACAGACTACCCTGAACAACCCCTAGCAGACACCACCTTTTTCGAGCCCACAACACACACCCAAAGGATCAACGACACCACCCCGGACCACGAAATCGAACCCATCATGCCTAACAGCCCAGCAAGGCCAGGCTCACCCAGCAGCCCTGCAGGGCCAACAACACGCCAGCCCAGCGAGGGCACAGCCAACACACCAGAACAGACATTTGTACCGAGGCGGTCCACCAGGGAAAGAAAGGCTATAAAGCATGCACTCCCATGTTCCGCCACCAGGGAGCTCTTCCCCTGAAGTCCCAAGGGATCCCAGCATCCCTTGGGAGCACTGTATATAAGCCGGCCCCTAAGGCCTGTTCCTCACTTTGTAGTGCCTTAATAAAGACTGAGGTCACTGTTACTTCAACCTCCCTGTATGCAGTCTGATCTGTGTTAGGAACACAATAACTACAAGGTCACGATCAACTGAGTTTCGAAACAAGATCAGTACCCACTACCGAAAGCTGATGACCTGTTTGATTTTCCCCCGGCTAGCGTTGCATTCATCAAATTGGATGCAACGTCGGCCTACATGACACAGGAACTGGTTGAATCATCAAAGAAACTTACGTGCATCAACACGCACAAAGGACTGCTTATTTACAACAGGTGCCCTTTTGGCATTCATTCGGCGGCAGCCATATTTCAGAGAAACATGGAGAGCCTATTGAAATCCGTCCCCAGGACCGTGGTATTCCAAGACGACATCCTAGTCGCAGGACGTGACACCGCCGAGCACCTGCACAATCTGGAAGAGATTCTGCGTCGTCTGGACAAAGTGGGACTCGGGCTGAAACGTTTGAAGTCCGTTTTCATGGCACCAGAGGTCGAAATCCTTGGACAAAAGATTGCTGCAGACGAGATCAGTCCTACAGACGTGAAAACAGAGGGCATCAAAAATGCGCCCAGGCCCCAGAATGTGATGGAGCTGCGTTCGCTCCTGGGTCTTCTCAACTACTTCGGTCACTTCTTATCCAAATTGAGCACAGTATTAGAGCCTTTGCACAAGCTGCTCAGGAAAGGAGATGACTGGGTGTGGGGTGAACTTCAAGACAGAGCCTTTGAGAAGGCTATAAATCTGTTGTGTTCCCACAAGCTACTGGTAATGTATGACTCATGCAAGTGTCTAGTTTTGACCTGTGACGCATCGTCCTATGGGGTCGGCTGCGTACTCCAGCAAGCCAATGAGTCAGGCAAATTACAACCAGTTGCATAGGCATCTTGAAGCCTGTCCAAGGCAGAAAGAGCCTACAGCATGGTGGAGAAAGAGACTTTAGCATGTGTGTATGGGGTAAAAAAAATGCACCCAGTACCTGTTTGGGCTTCGCTTCGAGCTGGAAACCAATCACAAGCCGCTTATATCGTTTACTCGGAACATAAAGGTATCATTACCAACGCGTCGTCCCACATCCAGAGGTGGGCGCTGACATTATCTGCCTATGATTATGTCATTCGCCATAGACCAGGCACCGACAACTGCGCTGATGCATTGAGCCGGTTACCGTTGCCCACACCAGAGGTGGAACGGCAATGCCCGCAGAGCTACTCATGGTCATGGATGCTTTTGAGAGTGAAGGGTCGCCTGTCACTGCTCAACAAGTTAAGACTTGGACCAGCCAGGATCCGACCATATTGATTGTAAAACATTCTGTTCTTAACGGGGACTGGTCGACTATCCCCAAGGAAATGGGTGATGAAATCAAAATGTACAGCCGTCGCAAAGATGAGCTTTCCATCCAGTCCAACTGTTTACTGTGGGGTAATCGTGCTGTGATGCCCAAGAAAGGCAGGGCAACATTTGTACGGGAGTTACATAGTACGCATTCCGGTATTGTCATGATGAAGGCCATTGCCAGGTCCCATGTTTGGTGGACAGGCATTGACTCGGACTTAGAGTCATGCGTGCATCAGTTCAGCACTTGCATGCAGTTAAGCAATGCCCCAAAGGAAGCTCCGCTCAGGCTGTGGTCATGGCCATCCAACCCGTGGTCTAGAATCCACATCGACTTTGCAGGCCCCTTCCTTGGTAAAATATTTTTCGTGCTGGTGGATGCATACTCCAAATGGATAGAATGTGCGATCATGTCATCCAGCACTTCCACTGTCACCATTGAGAACCTGAGAGCCATGTTTGCCACACATGGTCTGCCAGACATCGTTGTCAGTGACAACGGACCATGTTTCACGAGCTTGGAGTTTCAAGAGTTCATGAAACGCAACAGCATAAAATACGTGAAGTCAGCCCCGTTCAAAACCGTGTCTAATGGTCAAGCGGAGTGGGCAGTTCAAACCATCAAACCGAGCCTGAAACGCGTAACTCACGGTTCCTTGCAGACATGCCTGTCACGCATACTGCTCAGTAACAGGACAAGGCCACACACGCTCACCGGGGTCCCGCCTACGGAACTATTGATGAAGAGAGGCCTCAAAACCAGGCTCTCTCTAGTCCATCCTGACCTTAACGATCATGTCGAAACCCGACGTCAATGCCAGCAGTGATATCACGACCGCGCCGCAGTGTCACGCGACATATCTGTAAATGACCCAGTGTATGTACTTAACCATGGTCAAGGGTCCAACTAGCTCCCGGGCAATGTTATGGATGAGGAGGGTAACTGGGTGTATATGGTTAAGCTCAAGAATGGGCAGATGTGCAGGAAACACATTGATCAAATCAAGCTAAGACACACTGACGAACCGGAACAGTTGGAAGAAGACACCGCGAGCTTAGGTGACCAACCAACTCACGTCCAGCCATCAGAAGAACCCACTGTGGTCAACGCTCAGCCCCAAGTCATGAGAGACTCGGAAAGCACTGGGATTGTACTGAGATGATCAACCAGGGAGCGAAGGGCTCCGGACCATCTGAACTTGTAATGTGGACTTATGACTTGTGTCAAGAACTGGGGGGGGGGGGGGGAGGCGGCGGAATGTAACGTAGGTACATAAGGTCTGCCCATCACCAGGGAGCACTACCGTCGGAGGTCCTAGGGCCATAGGTATACTTGTGCTGGGCCCAGTATATAACCTGTGAGCCAGTTACACCTTGTCACTGGCTCACAGTACGGAGTTCATTGTATCATTTCATACACTACAGTAGCCATATGCTGACATTCCTGGGCAATGGTGGGGGAGGGGGAATGAGTGGTTCAGGAGGAAAGCATTGTGGCAGTTGGCAGTGAAACTGGCACAGACTTGCATGATCATTTGGCAGTGATCACACACCAGTTGGTCTAAGTGGCAGTGAAATTGTATGCATCAGGTCCTCAGGAGACCATTCAGGATGCCTTCATAACGACTTATTGTAATTGTATGTTATTAGGAGTATGTACTAAAAAAATGACAATGCACTCGTACATCAGAACATAAGAAATAGGAGCAGTAGCAGGCCTTTCGGCCCTTCAAGCCTGCTCTGCCATTCAATAAGATCATGGCTGATTTTCTACCTCAACTCCACTTTTCCACACTATCCCCAAATCCCTTGATTCCATGAGTATCTATTGATCTCTGTCTTGAATATACTCAACGACTGAGCATTGACAGCTTTCTGGGGTAGAGAATTCCAAAGATTCACAACCCTTTGAGTGAAGACATTTCTCCTCATCTCAGTCCTAAATGGGCTATCCCTTATTCTGTGACTGTGACCCCGTGTTCTAGATTCCCCAGCCAAGGGGAAAGACTTTCCCAACAATAACCCTGTCAAGCCCTTTAAGTATTTTATATGTTTCTATTAGATCACCTCATCTCATTCCTAAATGGCTGAACTCTGGTTCTAGATGCTCCATCCAGGGGAAACATCCTTTCAGCATCCTTCCCTCTGAATGAGTGATCATAGCATGATTGAATTTCAAATTCAGATGGAGGGTGAGAAAGTTGGATCTCTAACCAGCACACTAAGCTTAAATAAAGGAGACTATGAAGGTATGAGGGTAGAGTGGGTAAAGTGGACTGGGAAAATAGATTAAAGTGTAGGACAGTTGATGAACAGTGGTGTACATTTAAGGAGATATTTCACAACTCTCAAGAAAAATATATTCCAGTGAGGAGGAAAGGGTATAAGAGAAAAGATAGTCATCCGTGGCTAACTAAAGAAATAAAGGACGGTATCCAATTAAAAACAAGAGCATACAAAGTGGCTAAAACTAGTGGGAGGACCGAAGACGGGGAAGTTTTTAAAAGCCAGCAAAGAACAACTAAAAAATTATTAACAAAGGAAAGATAGACTATGAAAGTAAACTACTACAAAATATAAAAACAGATAGCAAGAGTTTCTATAGGTATATAAAAAGGAAAAGAGGACGACACCGGGGAATTAATAATGGGGAACATGGAGATGGCAGAAACTCTGAACAAATATTTTGTGTCAGTGTTTACGGTAGAAGACACTAACAATATTCCGACAGTGGATAGTCAAGGGGCTATAGTGGGGAGGAACTTAACACAATCACAATCACTAAGAAGGTGGTACTCAGTAAGATAATGGGACTAAAGGCAGATAAATCCCCTGGACCTGATGGCTTGCATCCTAGGGTCTTAAGAGAAGTAGCGGCAGGGATTGTGAATGCGTTGGTTGTAATTTACCAAAATTCCCTGGATTCTGGGGAGGTCCCAGCAGATTGGAAAACTGCAAATGTAATGCCCCTATTTAAAAAAGGAGGCAGACAAAAAGCAGGCAACTATAGACCAATTAGCCTAACATCTGTGGTTGGGAAAATGTTGGAGTCCATTATTAAAGAAGCAGTAGCAGGACATTTGTAAAAGCAAAATTAGGTCAGGCAGAGTCAGCATGGATTTATGAAGGGGAAGTCACATTTGAAACATTTGCTGGAATTCTTTGAGGATGTAAGGAACACGGTGGATAAAGGGGAACCAGTGGATGTGATGTATTTGGACTTCCAGAAGGCATTTGACAAGGTGCCACAGAAAAGGTTGCTGCACAAGATAAAAGTTCATGGGGTTAGGAGTAATATATTAGTATGGATAGAGGAGTGGCAGACTAACAGAGAGTCAGGATAAATGGTTAATTCTCTGGTTGGCAATCAGTAACTAGTGGGGTGCCACAGGGATCAGTGCTGGGACCCCAACTATTTACAATCTATATTAACAACTTGGAAGAAGGGACGGAGTGTAATTTGGCCAAGTTTGCTGATGATATAAAGATGGTAGGAAAAGCAATGTGTGAGGAGGACACAAAAAATCTGCAAAAGGACATAGACAGGCTAAGTGAGTGAGCAAAAATTTGGCAGATGGAGTATAATGTCAGAAAGTGTGAGGTCATAGACACATAGACATAGAAACATAGAAAATAGGTGCAGGAGTAGGCCATTCGGCCCTTCAAGCCTGCACCGCCATTCAATGGGTTCATGGCTGAACATGCAACTTCAGTACCCCGCCCATGCACTTTGGCAGAAAAAAAATCAATGTGCAAGTTACTATTTAAATGGAGAAAGATTGCAAAGTGCCGCAGTACAGCAG
This sequence comes from Pristiophorus japonicus, assembly GCF_044704955.1. NCBI lineage: Eukaryota > Metazoa > Chordata > Chondrichthyes > Pristiophoridae > Pristiophorus > Pristiophorus japonicus. Next base: position 372,911,422 of record NC_091977.1, read on the forward strand.
GACCTGGGAGTACTTGTGCATAAAACACAAAAGGATACTGTTATACATGTGGACTTGTATTCACTCTGTACTGCCACCAGAGGGCTCATTCCCTGGAGTCCCAAGGGATCCCATAATCCCTTGGGAGCTCAGGTATTTAAGGAGGCTTCACAGGTTGGAGAGGCACTCTGGAGACCTGCAATAAAAGACTAAGATCACACTTTACTTTGAGCTCACAGTGTTCAGTCTGATTCTTTCTCCATACACAACAACTGGCGACGACATACAGAAATTCGAACACAAAGATGCAGAGAACAGTGGGCATCCTGGAGGAATTTTCGGAGGGAGATGATTGGGAAACTTTTGTGGAGCGACTCGACCAATACTTCGTGGCCAACGAGCTAGGTGGGGAAGAGAGCGCTGCCAAACGAAGGCCGATCCTCCTCACCGTCTGTGGGGCACCAACATATGGCGTCACGAAGAATCTGCTCACTCCAGCGAAACCCACGGAGAAATCGTATGATGATTTGTGCCCATTGGTCCGAGAGCATTTGAACCCGAAGGAAAGCATTTTGATGGCGAGGTACTGATTCTACACCTACAAAAGGTGTGAAGGCCAGGAAGTGGCGAGTTATGTCGCCGAGCTAAGACGCCTTGCAGGACATTGCGAATTTGAAGGCCATTTGGAGCACATGCTCAGAGACTTTTTCATACTTGGCATTGGCCATGAAACCATACTTCACAAACTTTTGACTGTAGAGATCCCAACCTTGAGTAAGGCCATAGCGTTCATTGCCATCAGTGACAATATGAAGCAAATCTCTCAGCACACAAGTGCTGCTACAAGTACTGTGAACAAAGTGATGTTGTTTTCGAATCGTAACGTACAGGGCAGGTCACACATACCTGCAGCTGCACGTCCGCAGATGACTAAGAGTCCACCATCAAGGGTGATGAATGCAAGGCCATTAACATCTTGTTGGTGCTGCGGGGGTGATCATCGTTTCCATTCATGCCGATTCAAAGAGTATATTTGCAAGGGCTGTGGAACAATGGGACACCTCCAACGAGTGTGCAGGCGAGCTGCAAAGCCTGTTAAACCTGAAAACCACCATGTTGCAGAGGAGTACAGATCCACGGAGGATCACGACGAACCAGAGCCTCAGATCGAGGAGGCAGAGATACATGAGGTGCACACATTCACCACGAATTGTCCCCCGATAATGCTGAATGTTGAACTAAATGGACTCCCGGTGTCAATGGAATAAGACACGGGCGCGAGCCAATCCATCATGGGCAAAAAAGATTTTCGAAAGGTTGTGGTGCAACAAGGCCTCAAGGCCAGTCTTAACTCCAGTTCACATGAAACTAAGAACTTACACGAAAGAACTGATTCCTGTAATTGGCAGTGCTATCATAAAGGTCTCCTACGATGGAGCGATGCACAAGCTATCACTCTGGGTGCTACCGGGCGATGGTCCCACGCTGCTCGGCAGGAGCTTTCTGGGAAAGATATGCTGGAACTGGGACGGTGTCGGAGCGCTATCGCCCGCTGACGACACTTTGTGTGCCCAGGCCTTAAACAAATTTCCTTCGCTGTTCGAACCAGGCATCGGGAAATTCCAATGAGCAAAAGTGCAAATCCACCTAATTCCGCGGGCGCGACCCATCCATCACAAGGCGAGAGCAGTACCGTATATGATGAGAGAAAGGATAGAGATCGAGCTAGACCGACTGCAAAGAGAGGGCATCATTTCCCCGATCAAGTTCAACGAGTGGGCCAGTCCTATTATCCAATCCACAAGGGAGAAGGCACCGTCTGAATCTGTGGCGATTACAAAGTAACTATCAATTGTTTCTCCCTGCAGGACCAATACCCACTACCAAAGGCTGATGACCTCTTTGCAATGCTGGCGGGAGGAAAGACGTTTACGAAGCTGGATCTGAATTCAGCCTACATGACGCAGGAACTGGAGGAATCATCGAAGGCCCTCAGCTGCATCAACACGCACAAGGGTCTTTTTGTTTATAACAGATGCCCGTTTGGAATCCGATCAGCGGCGGCGATATTAGAGAAACATGGAAAGTTTACTGAAGTCGGTCCTGCAAACCGTGGTCTTCCAAGATGACATCTTAGTCACAGGTCGGAACACAGTTGAGCACCTGCAGAACCTGGAGGAGGTTCTTAGTCGACTCAACCACGTGGGACTCAGGTTAAAATGCTCGAAGTTCATTTTCCTGGCGCCTGAAGTGGAGTTCCTGGGAAGGAGGATTGCGGCAGACAGCATCAGGCCCACCAACACGAAGATGGAGGCAATCGAGAACGCACCGAGGCCACAGAACATGACGGAGCTGCAGTCATTTCTGGGATTCTTGAACTACTTTGGTAACTTCTTACTGGGTCTCAGCACACTACTAGAACCACTACATGTCTTACTACGAAAAGGGGACAAATGGGTTTGGGGCAAAAGCCAAGAAAATGCCTTTGTAAAAGTGAGAAAATTGTTATGTTCAAAACAAATTACTTGTGTTGTATGATCGATGTAAGCGTTTGGTACTAGCATGTGATGCGTCGTCATATGGCGTCGGGTGTGTATTGCAACAAGCTAATTATTTTGGGAAACTGCAACCGGTTGCTTATGCATCCAGGAGTCTGTCTAAGGCTGAGAGAGCCTACAGCATGATTGAAAAAGAAGCATTAGCGTGTGTCTATGGGGTAAAGAAAATGCATCAATACCTGATTGGGCTAAAATTCGAATTGGAAACTGACCATAAGCCACTGATATCCCTGTTTTCCGAGAGTAAATGGATGAATACCAACGCATCGGCCCGCATCCAGAGATGGGCGCTCACGTTGTCCGTATACAACTACGCCATCCGCCACAGGCCAGGCACAGAAAACTGCGCCGATGCTCTCAGTAGGCTGCCATTGCCCACCACGGGGATGGAAATGGCACAGCCCACAGATCTAACCATGGTTATGGAAGCATTTGAGAGTGAGCAATCACCCGTCACTGCCCGGCAGATCAAAACCTGGACAAGCCAGGACCCCTTATTATCTTTAGTCAAAAGCTGTGTGCTTCACGGGGGCTGATCCAGTATCCCAGTGGAAATGCAGGAAGAGATAAAGCCGTTCCAGCGGTGCAAAGATGAAATGTCTATACAGGCAGACTGCCTTCTGTGGGGCAATCGAGTCGTGGTCCCCAAGAAGGGCAGAGACATCTTCATCAATGACCTCCACAGTACCCACCCAGGCATTGTAATGATGAAAGCGATAGCCAGATCCCACGTGTGGTGGCCCGGTATCGATGCTGACTTAGAGTCCTACGTTCACAAATGTAATACGTGCTCGCAGTTAAGCAATGTATCCAGGGAGGCGCCGCTAAGTTTATGGTCTTGGCCCTCCAAACCGTGGTTTGGGTACACGTCGACTACGCAGTCCCATTCCTGGGTAAAACGTTCCTTGTGGTTGAAGACGCATACTCCAAGTGGATTGAATGTGAGATAATGTCGGCTAGCACGTCCGCTGCCTCTACTGAAAGCCTGCGGGCCATGTTTGCCACACACGGCCTACCCGATGTCCTGGTGAGCGACAACGGGCCATGTTTTACCAGTGCTGAGTTCAAAGAATTCATGACCCGTAACGGGATCAAACGTCACATCTGCCCCATTTAAACCAGCATCCAATGGTCAGGCAGAGAGAGCAATGCAAACAAGGCTTGAAGAGGGTAACTGAAGGCTCACTGCAGACTCACCTATCCCAAGTCCTGCTTAGCTACCGCACGAGACCCTACTCACTCTCTGGGATCCCACCTGCTGAACTGCTCAATGAAAAGAGCACTTAATACAAGGCTCTCGTTCATTCACCCTGATCTACATGAACAGGTAGAGAGCAGGCGGCTTCAACAAAGTGCATACCATGACAGCACAAATGTGTCACATGAGATTGAAATCAATGATCCTGTATTTGTATTAAATTATGGACAAGGTCCCAACTGGCTTCCCGGCACTGTCGTGGCCAAAGAGAGGTGCAGGGTGTTTCGGGTCAAACTTTCAAATGGACTCATTCACCGGAAAAACTTGGACCAAATCAAACTCAGATTCACGGACTATCCTGAGCAACCCACCTTGGACCCTACCTTTTTTTGACCCCCCAACATACGCACCAGTGGCAACCGGCTCCCCGGTTGACCATGAAGCAGAACCCATCATCCACAGCAGCCCTGCAGGGCCCAACACACCAGGCAGCCCAGCAAGGCCAGTTGCACAGCAGCCCAGCGAGGGCCCAACAAATGATTCAACAACACTAGCTTTCACACCGAGACGATCAACCAGGGCAAGAAGGGCCCCAGATCGACTCACATTGTAAATAGTTAAACTATTGACTTGAGGGGAAAGTGTTATATATGTGGACTTGTATTTACTCTGTACAGCTTATGCATTGTGCTTAATGTTCCAGGATTCAGCCGTACCATTCAGGCAGGTGTACTAATTGGAGTATTTTTCTTTAATTACTGGCATTTTCCACTCTAGTTTTTGCTTAAATAATTTTGAAAAAAGAGGACAATTTGAATAGTTTTGTTGATGTAAAATTTATATTGAGCATTTTAAAAAGAGGCTCTGTATGTATGTGAGAGAGGGAAAATAGCAGTGTTCTGATTGCACATGTGTTTTAGCTTTTGATTTGTGTACTATAAACTTTAGAAAATGTGTTAAGCTGATGAAGAGAGAGAAAGATTGGATTAGAGAGAATGGGAATGACACAGAGTCTAGAGTGATAGAAAGAGACTGTCCTCGAAATTCCATGATGGGGCGCATCCAACCTGTTGATTTTCATGGGCCAGGGAACGATTCCTCGTTTGCCTGCCAGTGACAGGTGCCGTACGAACCAGGTGCACGTCTACGATAGCGCTTCAAAAAAGCTACAAACTCTGGCCGAAGCTCCAGGAACAACCATAAGCTGCTTCTTGTGGTCCTCTTTGTAAGAGAGATACTTTGAAAGGCAATTTAAAAAATATATTTTCCTTCAGAGGTTTAGGTCAGGTCTGATTCACCAGGTGTGCCTTATTTCAGCTGCTTGTTGATGCGGTGTGGCTGATCTCACCACACACACCACTGTTGATCATAAGTCAGCTGGGAATGAGGAACTCCGAGGGCGAAAAATTCATTTGCTTAGTGCCACAGGTTAACGCCCGAGAGGGACACTAACGGGCCGCTAAGCACCTACTGCCCGAGCGCCGCGCAATGACAGCCTGCCGTGAACTTCATTGATGGTTTAGCGGCGATGCTGTCATTTAGTGCTGCGCACTCTAGCGCTACCCACTTTGCGACGCATTTCCGAAATTGACTGCTTTCGCCTGCCGTAGCACCTGCCGCTACTCCTGACAGGGGGAAGCAGACAGTGCACAGAGGATCCTGGGGCGATATCGCAGGGAAAAAAGAGGCAAGTGTTGAGAGTCAAATTTTTAACAATTTACTTAGCTCTCTTACCTATGGAAAGCTGTTGGTAGCCTCCATTCCATTTTTTTTCAAGTTTCAGATGGTTGATCTCACCACCTCTTTAGGCGCTCGGATGCCACTATCCTAGCGCCTCAACTTGAGTAGCGCTCCCGCGTTACTGCCCCACAATGGGCCTTTAGTGCCCTAAAAGGATTGTGGAACGCTTCCCTTAGTGCTCCACTCCCCTCTTGGGGTGCTAATAGTGAATATCCCGGCTGGAGACGCTAAACATCAATCAGCGCTAAAGTTAGCGCCCAGTCGATGTCTATGGGCTAGATTTTCCATTATTGTTGCATGCATAACGCCCACTTAACAGCCATTTTACCGCTGAAATGAGGTGTAACGCCTAGATATCGCCCATTTAGCCACAAAATGGAAACTGACGCTCATTATTAGGACATTTATTGCCAAGCATTACTTTTGCCATGTACATAATGCCGGGCAAAAATAATATCGCTCGCCCACTTTTTTTGGGCGGAATCATCAGAATGGGCGAAACTAATGCCCATAATATCGCCCAGCGTTACCTTTGGTATGTAATTAACGGCGACGTTCAATAATACCGCCCGCCCACTTTTTTTGTCGTAAAGATCACATTTGCCGAAACTAACGCCCAGTATATTGCCCAGTGTCACTTTCACCATTTCGCACACATCTCGCCCACAATATCGCTCGCCCAAAACATCGCTCTGAAAAAGTGGAACTGTTCTGAACTAATCACAGCGGTGTGGGCGCCATTTTTCAAATCGCAGGTCGCTTCATTGAAAAGGCTGCTTCAACTTCGGGGGAGTTTGGATTTACTCTGGAGTTCTTAGGTGAAGTGACCATCTCAAACAGAGATCTTTTCAGACTCTGAATGATTGGGTTTTACTGTAGGTGTCTTTTAGTGTTGAAATTATTGCCTCCGAACAATCGGTATTATACTTTCATTGGAATGGGGCCAGCCAGTTCTCAGCCTGCATCGATTAATATGCAGATGCTGCAGAGTGCAAATGGCACAACGTCGAATACACAGCATTATGTGCCCAATCTAAGACGTGCCGGAATGTGGAGGAGGTTCAGACCATACACACCCCGCACTTACAGAGAGAAGAGGTCTTACCTCGACGCGTCCGAGAACACCTGCCTTCGGAGACTGCGCTTCCACAAAGTGGTGATCACTGAAATATGCCAGCTCATCAGAGCAGATCTGCAGCCTGCCATCACCTTCAGGACATCACTGTCCGTCGAGGTCAAGGTCAAGGCACCGTCTATCTACGCGTCTGGTTCCTTTCGGGCCTCCGCGGTCGACATTTCCCCTCTATCTCACCATACCACACATCGCTGCATTAGACAGGTCACAGAGGTCCTGTGCGCACGTAGCATGGACTTTATCAGCTTCCCCATGACCACGGAGGCTCAGACTGACAGGGCTGGAGCATTCTACTGCATGGCTAAGTTTCTCAAGGTGCGGGGAGCAATACAGTGTACTCACATCGCCATATGAGCACCTTCTCAGGACCCAAAGCTTTTTCGCAACAGAAAAGGATTTCACTCTGAAGGTCCAACTAGTTGTGGACCACAACCAGATAATTATGGCAGTGAATGTATAATGGCGGTATTGTGTATTGAGTGGTGTGTAAGGCTAGTGGTACAGTTCGTGTGATATATCATTTGGAAATGAATTCACTCACCTTGACCACTCGTGTGAAGTCATTAAACTTCTTGTGGTATTGGATCCAGATCCTGAGGGCAACACACATGACACTGACTGCTTCTGCTATCTCCTCCCACTGCCTTATGGCATGCTGCATAGAAGATCTCCTGTCCCCCTGCAGGTAGAGGATGTAAATGGTTTCCCTTCGGTGTTTTCGACGCATCCCCACATTACAATAGTTCTAGACCTGGGAGTGATTACTGTACCGAACAGACGAAAGAGTCACAGACAAATACCTCGGTCTCAACTGGCAATGCTTTATTAAAGCTGCCTCAACACAGCAAAACTACAAGTAAATACAGTGATGATGTAGTTCAATCCAATGCCCTGGCATGTCTAAACCGCCCCATCGCGAAGTACCCAACATCTAAAACCCTCTGCTCGGATCCACAGTGTACTCCCGAATCTGTACCGACCGGCTGGGTGTACCCCTATGGTCCTTGCAGCAAAAGCTCCCCACTAAAACCCTTCAAAAGCTTGGTTGGAAGAACACACGACCCCACCCCCCCGCCCCCTCACACAGTGGCTGTACTTAAAAATGCGTGGGCAGGGATGATGCTCACCAATTTGTTGGTTTACTCGCTGCTTCTCCTGGTGAAAACGTGTCTTTTCTGATTCCGTTTTGTCTATAGTTTCTTCTCTCCATCCCAGATGGAGTGCGCGATCCTTGTGGAGGTGAAGCAAGCGAGAGCAAAGTGAGAGAGAGAGAGATGACCGCACGATCCCCTTTTAGATCCCAACACTGTTTGCTTTTTCTGGACGAATAAAGATTTTCCTTGTTTCAAGGCTTCCTCATTGTGTGGCTTCTTCTGGCCCAATAAAGATTTTCCTTGTTTCGAGACTTCTTGTTGATGGCTGGTTGATGGGGTTTCACTTCCAACCGATCTGGGGCTTAGTGGCTTTCTATTGTTCTGGTTTCCCGCCTCTCGGGGTTATCTGATCCAGGTAATGACTTGTTCACTGACCAGCTTATATTGCTGATCTATCTCTGACGAGTTCACATTGCTTAACAATGGACCCTCTTTGCCCATTACCTGTGATGAGTTGCCTTATTCTGGTCATTGTAACTTCCCAGACCACCCCCGCCGATCAGGTGTGGATTTCGAGTACAACCATGGAAAAGTACCTGGGCCCCTCCCACAACAGGCTTCCAGCTTTTCTGCAGTGAGAAATATTAAAACGCAATGTCCAGATATCCAACAATCCTTGGGGAGCGGATGCCTACAAGGACCTGTCTTCTTCTGTGCACCCCCAGTACCAAGGCCTCCAGTGCTGCATCTGAGAACCTCCTTGTCCTCTCTCTTCCCTGTTGAGACTTGGCTTCAGAGTGACAATGAGGTGTCACCACTGCAACATAGTGCAGAGAGCCGAGACAATATTTATTGGCCAGTAGACTGCACCAGATATTGGCCCGTCTCTTAGCTCTAAGCCAACCAGCAGTGCGTTACGCGCTGAGTTCAGCACTCCAATCACGTAAATGAGCAGGCAGCACCAATTTTGTGTGCTGCCTGCACCATTTTGAATGGGCGCGAGTAGATGGCGCTTCGCGCTCCCTGTGCCCGTTTTTGAGCTTAAACGAATTTTACCCCCTTAGTTTATTTCCTTATTATAATTAGATTTTTGGGGAAAATAAACAAATTGAATTTGAAAGCAAACAATGCCCTTTTGAGGTAAGCAGATCAGAAACGAAGATAGCAGACAAAGGAAATGGCTTGAGGGTGATGAAACCTTTGGCTTCTCATTAATTGCACTTCCAAACTGGGAGGAGTGAGTGCAGTGTGAGGGGAATGGATGGAGGGTTAACTATGTGGTGAGCGACAACAGGGCAAGAGGAAGGGGAGGATACAGAGTTTGCATGGGTAGTTGAAAATGGAAGAGGTAGGGATAGCAATAGGAGTGAGGGGGTGGCAGGAAATGGAATGGGTAGTAGGAAGGTAGGGCGATAGAGGACACAATGGGAACATGGGAAGCAAGAGTAATTGGGGGAGCAGTCATGATGGGAAAGGAGCAGCTGTGGACCACATTTTCTATACAATCCCCACACCAAATTTACCCCACAGCCTGATGTCTCTTCTTTACTCGCTATACCACCCAAAAACTCTCATCCAAAAGGTACAGAAAAAGAACAGAAACAGCAGCACGATGACATCAGAGACAATTAGAAGAGTGACAATATTCTCCGACTTACTGTGTGAAATGCCGTGGGAGATTGACGTATAATATATTTTAAAACTTTACATCCGCGCACACCTTCTCTTAACCTTTTGTAAACTTGTCATGCTGTCGTTACATCCTTCCCCCAGGAAGTCCCACTACAGGGGCTTAAGCACAAAATCTAGGCTGGCATGCCAGTGCTGTACTGAGGTGCTAATTTTTGGATGCAATATTAAATGCCCTCTCAGATGAACGTAAAATATCACTATTTCGAAGAAGGGTAGGGGACTTTCCCCCTGCCCCACCCCAACAGGGTGTCTTGGTCAATAATTATCCCTCATCAACACCTGAAAACAGATTACCTGGTCATTATCACATTGCTATTTGTAGGACTTAATTGTGCACAAATTGGCTGCCACATTTCTTACATTGCAACACTGACTACACTTCAAAAATACTTCATTGGATGTGAAGCGCTATACAAATACAATTTGTTCTTTCTAATTATCTCCTGCCGTCTAACCTTGCTTCACCCGAGGACCACACTTGTCTTAACTCATTGTATGCAACGTTACGCAAGATTGACTACTTTAATTTATAACTATTACTTGAACTTTTTAATTTTTTAGCCTGTTGTTTTTCTAAGAATCAGTATTTATTTTGTAGAATGTATTCCTTTTGGATATGTAACCAAGCATTTAGTGAAAATAAAATATTAATGTTTCTGTTCCACACAAAGCCACGGATATGTGAGAGAGACTTGCCACTATGCTTCTGCTCAGCTTAGAGTGAATTAGTTCTGGGTGGGGGATCCATTCTGCCCCTCCCCACCAACTGCCATCACGTTCAAGATTTTCCGCAAGAAGTGACGGTGGCCGTTGAATATGTTATGTTGCATTTTCTGCCATTAATGTTGTAGCAACACTGAATTTAAGAATTGGCAATATGTTCCTGACATACAGTTTTGTGATGTGTGAGAGAGAGGATTTAAATTTCAAAAGACCCTCTGAAAGAGTTCAATTTATCATGGGTTGATCAATTGCATCGTGTGTACATCCTGTGAAATTGTAAATATAATCAAAAAATTGAAATTGTCTCCAGTTGCTCCAGAAGCAGTTGGCATTGTCCTCTTTCTCCAGGCATTAAAGGCCGGCAGCTACCACTCTCCCCCGGGTAGAATTCTGCCGAGAATCTTCCAGAATTACAGAAAATGAGGCTGATCCCCGAAAGTTGCTGGTGGAAATTTGAATGGGTGTAAAGACTGCTCCCCGACCCCCCCCCCACCCCACCACAGTGCTGAAACTTTACCATGTTTACACCGAGGCAGAAATTCTCGGCCAGATTGTCCCCTCATTTTTTGAGTTTCTAATCTCATTACAGATTGGCACCAAGAGGTGATTAAATAGATGCCAGGAGAGAGAGGAGAGGGAAAATTATAAATTGAGGCAATTTATGTTGCTTTTACAAACATAACTTGTTGACCGAGATTTGAAACAAATCAGTCCATGGGGATGTGGTTGAACTTACAATGCACAAAATCATAACTTACATAATGGGAGTACAAAATATAATTTTGTTATTGTAATGTTTGCACCTGTAGTATGCTCACAGGTTTGTAGAGCTGTTGCAGAGGTGGGTGCCGGAGGAACTGGAGTGCATCATCACCCCCGGCAACCAAATTTTAATTTGATTTTATATGTTTTAAAGTTTAATTTGTTTTATTGCCGGTTTTAGTGTCCCCCTCCCCTTTTATAGGGGACACTTGCATAATGTATGATTATAGTGCCCATAAAACCCCACAAGAAACACAAAACCCCCCCCCCAAAAAAACAAAAAAAGGCCTTGATAAGTGTTTGGAGTGTCCCCCAGATCAGGGGGCACTTGATTTAACTGTACAATTTTGTTTTCCACAAAGAATTTTAATTTGATTTTATATGTCTAAAGTTTAATTTGTTTAAATAGCCAGTTTTAGTGCACCCCCCCCCCCTTTTTAGCCAGGGGGCACATGTATAATTTGTGTTTTAGTGCCCTCAAAAAAAAAAACAAGGGGGCACTTGTTTAAAAATGTTTAGTGTGTCCCCCTCCCTTTAATCAGGGGGCATGTAATTTATTGTTTTCTACAAAAATAGTTGTAGAGCTGTTACATTGTGAGTGGCTTAGCTAGTCACGTGATGTTGACAAGACTCAATAAAAAGTCAGTTGGGTCTAAGTCATCTACAATGAGGTATGCATTGTGAGCCAAGTGGATAGATACATAGAAACATAGAAAATAGGTGCAGGAGTAGGCCATTTGGCCCTTCGAGCCTGCAACGCCATTCAATAAGATCATGGCTGATCATTCCCTCAGTACCCTTTTCTTGCTTCCTCTCCATACCCCTTGATCCCCTTAGCCGTAAGGGCCATATCTAACTCCCTCTTGAATATATCCAATGAACTGGCATCAACAACTCTCTGCGGCAGGGAATTCCACAGGTTAACAACTCTGAGTGAAGAAGTTCCTCCTTATCTCAGTCCTAAATGGCCTACCTCTTATTCTGACTATGTCCCCTGGTTCTGGACTTCCCCAACATCGGGAGCATTCTTCCCGCATCTAACCTGTCCAGTCCCGTCAGAATCTTATACGTTTCAATGAGATCCCCTCTCATCCTTCTAAACTCAAGTGAATAAAGGCCCAGTTGATCCAGTCTCTCCTCATATGACAGTCCAGCCATCCTTGGAATCAGTCTGGTGAACCTTCGCTGCACTCCCTCAATAGCAAGAACATCCTTCCTCAGATTAGGAGACCAAAACTGTACACAATATTCCAGGTGAGGCCTCACTAAGGCCCTGTACAACTGCAGTAAGACCTCCCTGATCCTATACTCAAATCCCCTAGCTATGAAGGCCAACATATAATTTGCCGCCTTCACCGCCCGCTGTACCTGCATACCTACTTTCAGTGACTGATGAACCATGACACCCAGGTCTCCCCTTTTCCTAATCTGCCGCCATCCAGATAATATTCTGCCTTCGTGTTTTTGCCCCCAAAGTGGATAACCTCAAATTTATCCACATTAATGCACATGCCATGCATTTGCCCACTCACCTAACCTGTCCAAGTCACCCTGCAGCCTCTTAGCGTCCTCCTCACAGCTCACACTGCCACCCAGTTTAGTGTCATCGGCAAACTTGGAGATATTACACACCAGATGAACTGGTAATGTGCAGTGTGATTGTTAAACCTTTGTTAATAAACCAACTTGTTCTTAATAGCAATGTGTTGCTATGAATTCTTAAGCAAAGAACTTGTGAAGCAAATACATTACAGTTATCTCAATTAAAATCAAAATAAAATGTTCAGAGTATAATTAGAAATGTATTTATATTTCAGATTTTTGACGGTTAGAACATAAGAACATAAGAAATAGGAGCAGGAGTAGGCCATTCGTCCCCTTGAGCCTGCTCTGCCATTTAATACGATCATGGCTGATCCGATCATGGATTCAGGTCCAGTTCCCTGTCCGCTCCCCATAACTCCTTAATCCCTTATCGGTTAAAAAACTGTCTATCTCTGTCTTAAATTTATTCAATGTCCTGGCTTCCACAGCTCTCTGAGGCAGCGAATTCCACAAATTTACAACCCTCTGAGAGAAGAAATTCTTCCTCATCTCAGTTTTAAAAGGGCAGACCCTTATTCTAAGATTATGCCCCCTAGTTCTAGTCTCCCCTATTAGTGAAAACATCCTCTCTGCATCCACCTTGTCAAGTCCCCTCATAATCTTATACGTTTCGATAAGATCACCTCTCATTCTTCTGAATTCCAATGAGTAGAGGCCCAACCTACTTGACCTTTCCTCATAAGTCAACCCCCTCATCTCTGAACTGCCTCCAAAGCAAATATATCCTTTTTTAAATATTGAAACCAAAACTGCACGCAGTATTCCAGGTGTGGCCTCATCAATACCCTTTATAACTGTAGCAAGACTTCCTTGCTTTTATACTCCATCCCCTTTGCAATAAAGCCCAAGATTCCATTGACCTTCCTGATCACTTGCTTTACCTGCATACTAACCTTTTGTGTTTCATGCACAAGTACCCCCAGGTCCCACAGAACTTTGCAATTTTTCTCCATTTAAATAATAACTTGCTCATTGATTTTTTTTCTGCCAAAGTGCATAACTTCACATTTTCCAACATTATACTCCATCTGCCAAATTTTTGCCCACTCACTTAGCCTGTCTATGTCCTTTTGCAGATTTTTTGTGTCCTTCTCACTTTTCCTCTCATCTTTGTATCGTCAGCAAACTTGGCTACGTTACACTCGATCCCTTCTTCCAAGTCATTAATATAGATTGTAAATAGTTGGGATCCCAGTACTGATCCCTGCAGCACCCCACTAGTTACTGATTGCCAACCCGAGAATGAATCATTTATCCTGACTCTCTGTTTTCTGTTAGTTAGCCAATCCTCTATCCATGCTAATATATTACCCCCAACCTCGTGAACTTTTATCTTGTGCAGTAACCTTTTATGTGGCATCTTGTCAAATGCCTTCTGGAAGTCCAAATACACCACATCCAATGTTTCCCTTTATCCACCCTGTCCATTACATCCTCAAATAATTCCAGCAAATTTGTCAAACATGACTTCCCCTTCATAACTCCATGCTGACTCTGCCTGACTGAATTATGTTTTTCCAAATGTCTTGCTTCTGCTTCTTTAATAATAGACTCCAACATTTTCCCAACCACAGATGATAGGCTAACTGGTCTATAGTTTCCTGCTTTTTTCTGCCTCCTTTTTTAAATGGGGGCGTTACAATTGCAGTTTTACAATCTGCTGAGACCTCCTCAGAATCCAGGGAATGTTGATAAATTACAACCAATGCATCCACTATCCCTGCCGCTACTTCTCTTAAGACCCTAGGATGCAAGCCATCAGGTCCAGGGGATTTTATCTGCCTTTAGTCCCATTATCTTATTTGAGTACCACCTCCTTAGTGATTGTGATTGTGTTAAGTTCCTCCCCCGCTATAGCCCCTTGACTATCCACTGTTGGGATATTGTTAGTGTCCTCTACTGTAAAGATTGATGCAAAATATTTGTTCAGAGTTTCTGCCATCTCCATGTTCCCCATTACTAATTCCCGGTCTTATCCTCTAAGGGACCAACATTTACTTTAGCCACTCTTTTCCTTTTTATATGCCTATAGAAACTCTTGCTATCGATTTTTATATTTCGTGCTAGTTTAATTTCATAGTCTATCTTCCCTTTCTTAATCATTTTTTTAGTCATTCTTTGCTGGCTTTTAAAAGCTTCCCAGTCTTCTGAGCTCCCACTAGTTTTGGCCACTTTGTGTGCCCTTGTTTTTAATTGGATACAGTCCTTTATTTCTTTAGTTAGCCACGGATGGCTATCTTTTCTTTTACACCCTTTCCTCCTCACTGGAGTATATTTTTCTTGAGAGTTGAGAAATATCTCCTTAAATGCGCGCCACTGTTCACCAACCGTCCTACACTTTGATCTATTTTCCCAGTCCACTTTAGCTAACTCTGCCCTTATACCTTTGTAGTCTCCTTTATTTAAGCTTAGTACGCTGGTTTGAGATCCAACTTTCTCACCCTCCATCTGAATTTGAAATTCAACCATGCTATGATCACTCATTCCAAGGGGATCCTTTACTAGGAGATTGTTTATTAATCCTGTCTCATTCATTACACAGGACCAGATCTAAGATAGTCTGCCCCCTGGTTGGTTCCATTGCATACTGCTCAAGGAACCTGTCCCTTATAGAAACATAGAAAATAGGTGCAGGAGTAGGCCATTCGGCCCTTCTAGCCTGCACCGCCATTCAATGAGTTCATGGCTGAACATGCAACTTCAGTACCCCATTCCTGCTTTCTCACCATACCCCTTGATTCCCCTAGTAGTAAGGACTTATGCAGTCTATGAACTCTTCCTCCAGACTACCCAGACCAATTTGATTTGTCCAGTCAATATGGAGGTTAAAATCACCCATGATCATTGCTGTTCCCTTTTTACAAGACCCCACTATTTTCTGGTTTATGCTCCGACCAACAGAGTTGCGACTGTTAGGGGGCCTATAGACCACGCCCACC
This sequence comes from Pristiophorus japonicus, assembly GCF_044704955.1. NCBI lineage: Eukaryota > Metazoa > Chordata > Chondrichthyes > Pristiophoridae > Pristiophorus > Pristiophorus japonicus. The sequence goes on from NC_091977.1 coordinate 372,926,847, forward strand.
AGTGACTTTTTCCCCTTATTGTTCCTTATCTCCACTCAAACTGTTTCAACATCCTGATCATTTGAGCCAATATCATTTCTCACTTTTGCAGTGATTCTATCCTTTATCAACAGAGCTACCCCACCTCCTTTTCCTGTCTGTCTGTCCTTCTGGATTGTCAAATACTGCTGAATATTTAGTTCCCAGTCCTGGTCACCTTGCAACCACGTTTCCGTAATGGCTATCAAATCATACTGATTTGTATCTATTTGTGCCGTCAACTCATCTATTTTGTTACGAATGCTACGTGCATTTAGACAAAGAGCCTTTAAATTTGTTTTTTTACCCTTTTTTCCTGCTTGTTTCCTCTCTCCTTCAAACACACTTTCTTTATTTTTGCTTCCCTACTGAATCTATTTTCAGGTTCACATCCCCCTGCCAAGCAAGTTTAAACCCTCGTCACCCGCACTAGCAACTCCCCGCCCCCCGCCCCGCCGCCCCGCCCCCCATGAGGATATTGGTCCCGGCTCTGTTGAGGTGCAACCCGTTCGGCTTGTACAGGTCCCACCTCCCCCAGAAGCAGTCCCAATACCTCAAGAAACTAAAGCCTTCCCCCCCGCACCATATCTCCAGCCACGCATTTATCTACTCTATCCTCCTCTTTCTGTGCTCACTAGCTCATGGCACCGGGAGTAATCCAGAGATTACTACCTTTGAAGTCCTGCTTTTTAATTTCGGTCCTAGCTCCCTAAACTCTGCCTGCAGGACCTCATCCCTATTTCTACCTATGTCAGTGGTCCCGATATGGACCATGACCTCTGGCTGTTCACCCTCTCCCCCCACAGAATGCCCTGCAGCCACTCGGTGACATCCTTGACCCTGGCACCAGGGAGGCAACATACTATCCTGGAGTCATGTCTGCGGCCGCAGACATGGCACCAGGGAGGCAACATACTATCCTGGAGTCATGTCTGCGGCCGCAGAAACGCCTATCTGCTCCCCTGACTATCGAATCCTCTACCACTATAGCTCTTCCATTTTTCTTCCTCCCCACCTGTGCAGCTGAGCCACCCATTATGCCATGGATTTGGCTCTGGTTAAAATACATCTTTACGTAAAATAAACATTTCTTGAACAATCCACAAGTTGATAAAGGCAGAATTGAGTTTATCTTCATTGTGAATGAATTCCTACTGCAGCCACGAGTCATCATGTACATGTATTACTTTAAAAACTGTTTTTTTTCCTTGTTAGCTGTTGAATCAAATGTTGTCCATTCACGGTTCAAAGATTAAATTAAGTGCCAAGACTTTCCAATATAGAGAACCATTTTGTTTCATTAACTGTTCTTGCTTGTAGGGCTGCCAAGTGATGTTTTCTTACATTGAAGTAGTAATAAATCTTTCACTTCCTTATTAGTTTCAAATGAATGAGTTTGGGGCCCTAGAGATTATTACGACTGAAGAACAGGATAGAGAACCCAGTGCACAGATTGCTGCTGCTGAGACTCCAGATGTAAAGAGGAATGCCTACAGTGTTACTTCTAATGTTCAAGGTAAGGAAACATTAAATACTGCGAGCAATGTAGGAAAGCTTTTAAATGGCCTCAAATTTACATGCCATTTGCAGTACATTGTTGGCACTTAAGTGGCAATTTTATTTTTTGAGGTCTGGAAATTTGATCCCTTTTCCACCCCGTAATGACCGCACTGTCGTTTCCGATAGGGTCTGGGACTTCCCACAATGCATGTTCAATGCTACCAGGAGTCTAGTGTAATAAATGTACATGTGGATGACTGGTGTAGGAGTGCCTAATGCCCATGAATAGTGCCAAACTGCACCATGGGTAATTTAGAATGAAATAAAGAGAAGGAATTCAATCTGGAGAAGTGTGAGGTAATGCATTTGATGAGGGCTAACAAGGTAAGGTAATACACATTAAATGGTAGGATACTGAGGAGTGTAGAGGAACAGATGAATCTTGGAGTGCATGCCCAAAAATCCTTGAAGGTAGCAGGACAGGTAGATAAGGTGGTTAAGAAGGCATACGAGATACTTTTCTTTATTAGCTGATGCATAGAATACAAGACCAGGGAGGTTATGTATGAACTGTATAAAACACTAGTTAGGCCACAGCAAGAGTACTGTATACAGTTCTGGTGACCACATTACAGGAAAAATGTGATTGCCCCAGAGAGGGTACAGAGGAGATTTACGAGGATGTAGCCAGGACTGGTTAATTTTAACTATGAGGTAAGATTGGATAGGATGGGAATGAAAAATCATAGGCTTAAAGCTTCTGCATGCAAATTATTCCTGTTAGCGGAGGTGTAAATACATATTGTAAGATACAGAATTAACCACACGTGTGCAGCTACTATTTTCAAAAGTGAATCGTAAGATAGTGTCAATGGTGTCAAGGAAGAAAAGGGAGAGTGGATGTGTTTACCTTGCCAGCATTTGTCAGGTCAATTTTCTGGCTCTGGTCTGCAGTTCTGGGTGAGAGAGGTGCTGCCACTCCTTCCTTGTGGCACCCAATATATTTTTCTGAGGTTTCCTCTTAAAGGCACCCAGCAATCCTTCTCTCTCTCGCTGCATCTCAACAAGGAATGTGTTATATATGTGGACTTGTATTTACTCCGTACAACCACCAGAGGGCTCTTCCCCTGGAGTCCCAAAGGATCCCATAATTACCTTGGGAGCATAGGTATTTAAGGAGGCTTCACAGGTTGGAGAGGCACTCTGGAGACCTGCAATAAAAGACTAAGGTCACACTTTACTTTGAGCTCACTGTTCACTTTGACTCTTTCTCCATACACAAAAACTGGCGACGAGATACAGATAGCGAACCCAAAGATGCAGAGAACAGTGGGCATCCTGGAGAAATTCTCGGAGGGAGATGATTGGGAAACTTTTGTGGAGCGACTCGACCAATACTTCGTGGCCAACGAGCCCGATGGGGAAGAGAGTGCTGCCAAACGAAGGGCGATCCTCCTCACCGTCTGTGGGGCACCAACTCATGGCCTCATGAAGAATCTGCTCACTCCAGCGAAACCCACGGAGAAATCGTACAACTATTTGTGCACACTGGTCTTAGAGCAGTTGAACCCGAAGGAAAGTGTTCTGATGATGAGGTACTGGTTCGACACCTCCAAAAGGTCTGAAGGCCAGGAAGTGGCGAGTTATATCGCCGAGCTAAGACGCCTTGCAGGACATTGCGAATTTGAAGGACATTTGGAGCACACGCTCAGAGACTTTTTCGTACTTGGCATTGGCCACAAAACCATACTTAGCAAACTTTTGACTGTAGAGACCCCAACCTTGAGTAAGGCCACAGCAATAGCCCAGGTGTTCATTGCCACCAGTGACAATACGAAGCAAATCTCTCAGCACACAAATGCTGCTACAAGTACTGTGAACAAAGTGATGTTGTTTTCGAATCGTAACGTACAGGGCAGGTCACACATGCCTGCAGCTGCACGCCCGCAGATGACTCAGAGTCCACCTTCATGGGTGATGAATGCAAGGCTATTAACACCTTGTTGGCACTGCGGGGGTGATAATCATTTCCATTCATGCCAATTCAAAGGGTACGTTTGCAAGGGCTGTGGAACAATGGGACACCTCTAACGAGCGTGCAGGCGAGCTGCAAAGCCTGTTAAACCTGAAAACCACCATGTTGCAGAGGAGGACAGATCCATGGAGAATCACAACGAACCAGAGCCTCGGATCGAGGAGGCATAGGTACATGGGGTGCACACATTCATAACGAATTGTCCTCCGATAATGCTGAATGTTAAACTAAATGGACTCCCGGTGTCAGTGGAGCTGGACATGGCCGTGAGCCAGTCCATCATGGGCAAAAAGACTTTCGAAAGGTTGTGGTGCAACAAGGCCTCAAGGCCAGTCTTAACGCCAGTTCGCACGAAACTCAGAACTTACACAAAAGAAGTGATTCCTGTAATCGGCAGTGCTATCGTAAAGGTCTCCGACGATGGAACAGTGCACAAGCTACCACTCTGGGTGGTATCAGGCGATGGTCCCACTCTGCTCGGCAGGAGCTGGCTGGGAAAGATACGCTGGAACTGGGATGACGTCCAAGCGCTATCGCCTGCTGACGACACTTTGTGTACCAAGGTCTTAAACAAATTTCCTTCGTTGCTCAAACCAGGCATCCATCGGGAAATTCCAACGAGCAAAAGTGCAGATCCACCTAATTCTGGGGGCGCAACCCATACATCACAAGGCGAGAGCAGTACTGTATATGATGAGAGAAAGGATAGAGATCGAGCTAGACTGGCTGCAAAGAGAGGGCATCATTTAACCGATCGAGTTCAGCGAGTGGGCCAGTCCTATTGTCCCAGTCCTCAAGGGAGACAGCACCGTCAGAATCTGTGGCGATTACAAAGTAACTATCAATCGTTTCTCCCTGCTGGACCAATACCCACTGCCAAAGGCTGATGACTTCTTTGCAACGCTGGCGGCAGGAAAGACATTCACAAAGCTGGATCTGACTTCAGCCTACATGACGCAGGAACTGGAGGAATCATCAAAGGCCCTCACCTGCATCAATACGCACAAAGGTCTTTTTGTTTATAACAGATGTCCGTTTGGAATCCGATCAGCGGCGGCGATATTCCAGAGAAACATGGAAAGTTTACTGAAGTCGGTCCCGCACACCGTGATCTTCCAGGACGACATTTTGGTTACAGGTCGGAACACAGTCGAGCACCTGCAGAACCTCGAGGAGGTGGTTAGTCAACTGAAACGCGTGGGGCTCAGGTTAAAATGCTCGAAGTTCGTTTTACTGGCGCCTGAAGTGGAGTTCTTGGGAAGGAGGATTGCCGCAGACAGCAGCAGGCCTACCAACGCGAAGATGGAGGCAATCGAGAACGCACCGAGGCCACAGAACGTGACGGAGCTGTGGTCGTTTCTGGGACTCTTGAACTACTTTGCTTACTTCTTACCGGGTCTCAGCTCACTGCTAGAACCACAACATGTCTTACTACGGAAAGGGAGCGAATGGGTTTGGGGCAAAAGCCAAGAAAATGCCTTTGTAAAAGCGAGAAAATTGTTATGCTCAAACAAATTGCTTGTGTTGTATGATCCATGTAAGCATTTAGTACTAGCATGTGATGCGTCGTCATATGGCGTCAGGTATGTATTGCAACAAGCTAACGATTTCGGGAAACTGCAGCCGGTTGCTTATGCATCCAGGAGTCTGTCTAAGGCTGAGAGAGCCTACAGCATGATTGAAAAAGAAGCGTTAATGTGTGTCTATGGGGTAAAGAAAATGCATCAATACCTGTTTGGGTTAAAATTCGAATTGGAAACTGAACATAAGCCACTAATATCTCTGTTCTCCGAGAGTAAAGGGATAAATACCAATGCATCGGCCCGCATCCAGAGATGGGTGCTCACGTTGTCCGTATACAACTACGCCATCCGCCACAGGCCAGGCACAGAAAACTGTGCTGATGCTCTCAGTAGGCTGCCATTGCCCACCACGTGGTTGGAAATGGCGCAGCCTGCAGATCTAGCCATGGTTATGGAAGCATTTGAGAGTGAGCAATCACCCATCACTGCCCGGCAGATCAAAACCTGGACGAGCCAGGACCCCTTATTATCTCTCGTCAAAAGCTGTGTGCTCCACGGGAGCTGGTCCAGTGTCCCAGTGGAAATGCAGGAAGAGATAAAGCTGTTCCAGCGGCGCAAAATGAAATGTCTATTCAGGCAGACTGCCTTCTGTGGGGCAATCGAGTTGTGGTCCCCAAGAAGGGCAGAGACACCTTCATCAATGACCTCCACAGTACTCACCCAGGCATCGTAATGATGAAAGCGATAGCGAGATCCCACGTGTGGTGGCCCGGTATCGATGCGGACTTAGAGTCCTGCGTTCACAGATGTACTACATGCTTGCAGTTAAGCAATGTACCCAGGGAGGCGCCGCTAAGTTTATGGTCTTGGCCCTCAAAACCGTGGTCTAGGGTACACATCGACTATGCAGGCTCGTTCTTGGGTAAAATGTTCCTCGTGGTTGTAGATGCGTACTCTTAGTGGATTGAATGTGAGATAATGTCGGCTAGCACGTCCGCTTCCACTACTGAAAGCCTGCGGGCCATGTTTGCCATTCACGGCTTACCCGATGTCCTGGTGAGCGACAACGGGCCATGTTTAACCAGTGCTGAGTTCAAAGAATTCATGACCCGTAACGGGATCAAACATGTCACATCTGCCCTGTTTAAACCAGCGTCCAATGATCAGGCAGAGAGAGCAGTGAAAACCATCAAGCAAGGCTTGAAGAGGGTAACTGAAGGCTCACTGCAGACTCGCCTATCCCGAGTCCTGCTTAGCTACCGCACGAGACCCACTCACTCACTGGGATCCCACCTACTGAACTGCTCATGAAAAGAGCACTTAAGACAAGGCTCCCGTTAGTTCACCTTAATCTACATGAACAGGTAGAGAGCAGGTGGCTTCAACAAAGTGCATACCATGATAGTGCAAATGTGTCACGCGAGATTGAATTCAATGATCCTGTATTTGTATTAAATTATGGACAAGGTCCCAAGTGGCTTCCCGGCACTGTCGTGGCCAAAGAGGGGAGCAGGGTGTTTCGGGTCAAACTTTCAAATGGACTCATTCACCGGAAACACTTGGACCAAATCAAACTCAGATTCACAGTCTATCCTGAGCAACCCACTTTGGACCCTACCGTTTTTGATCCCCCAACATACACACCAGTGGCAACCGGCACCACGGTTGACCACAAAGCAGAACCCATCATCCACAGCAGCCCTGCAGGGCTCAACACACCAGGCAGCCCAGCAAGACCAGCTGCACAACAGCCCAGCGAGGGCCCAACAGATGATTCAACAATACCAGCTTTGACACCGAGACGAGAAGGGCCCCAGATTGACTCATATTGTAAATAGTTACACTATTGACTTTGGCGGGGGTGGGGGTGGGTGTTATATATGTGGACTTGTACTTACTCTGTACAGCCACCAGAGGACTCTTCCCCTGGACTCCCAAAGGATGCCATAATTCCTTGGGAGCACAGGTATTTAAGGATGCTTCACAGGTTGGAGAGGCACTCTGGAGACCTGCAATAAAAGACTACGGTCACACTTCACTTCCAGCTCACAGTGTTCAGTCTGATTCTTTCTCCATACACAACAGAATGTATGTAGATTAGCTTGATGGTGATGACAGAGCGGATTAGGCGGTGGTCCGTCCAGCAGTCGTCAGCTCTTGTCATGGCGTGAGTGATGTGCACGTCCTTGCGGTCCCTCGCTCGGACGATGACGTAGTCTACCAGATGCCAGTGCTTGGAGCAAGGGTGTTGATATGAAGCCTTATATTTGTCTTTCTGATGGAACAGGATATTGGTTATGTCGAGGCCGTGTTCTAAGCATTTTGTGAGGAGGAGTATACCATTGGAGTTGGCATTCCCTACCCCCCTCTGCCAATCACGCCTCCCCAGAGGCCAATCTCCATTTCAACTCTGGCGTTGAAGTCGCCATGGAGGATCAGCTTGTCACCTGTTGGAACTTGAGACAGGGATTGTTCAAGGCTGAAGTAGAATTTACTCTTTGGTCTTGTCTGTAGCTTCCAGTGTTGGGGCGTACGCGCTGAAGACCATAGCGCACTGGTTCTGGGCTAGGGTGAGCCGAAGGATCATGAGGCGTTCATTTATCCCGCAAGGGGAGTCTCTGAGATGGCCCATTGGTTCACTTTTTACATTGAAGCCTACCCCATGGAGGCGACGTTCTTCTTCTGGTTTACCTTTCCAGAAAAAGGTGTAACCACCACCTTGTTCTTCGAGCTGGCCTTACCCTGCCCGGCCGGGTCTCACTTAGGGCGGTGGTGTCTATGTCGATGCGCCTGAGTTCCGGGAGGGCAACGATAGCATTGCTCCAAAACAGCGATGGCAACAGTTGCAATGCTGCAGGAAAATCAACGTTGGAGCACTCAAAGATCCCGCTAAGAAAGCCCGATTCAGCCAGCGCCTCGCTACCAACCTGATGACTCCCAGTAATCCAGAGACGCAGAGTGTCCACAGCGCCTGGTCTGCCCTCAAGGCCTCCATAATCAGCACCTGCGAAGAGACGCTCAGTTACTGGACCAGGAAACACCAAGACTGGTTTGACGAAAATGACCAGGAGATCCAGGAGCTAATAAGCTGCAAGCGCAAGGCATTCTTGAATTGGAAACAGCAGCACAACTCGAGAGCAAGAAAGCAGCTCGACAGACGTCTGAAGACCGAGGTCCAACAGAAAACCGACAACCTAAAGAACAGATGGTGGGTGGAAAAAGCTCAGGAGATCCAGCAGCTAACTGGAGAGGTGTTCATCAAGGACAGAAAGGCAGTCAGTGCCCACTGGAAGGAGCACTTCGAAGATCTCCTTGATGGAGACTCAGTCTTCGACGTGAGGGTCCTCGACTCCATCCCGCAGCATCCCACCCGCCACTCTCAGCACAACCACAACCCCAACCCGGCACGAGGTAGAAAAGGCTGTCTGACAACTGAAGAACAAGGCATCAGGACCAGATGGAATCCTCGCCGAAGCACTAAAACATGGTGGAGAAGCACTATTGGCACGAATTATTGACCTAATTTCTCTTATCTGAAAGGAGGAGATCATGCCAGGAGATCTCAGACGCCGCAATCGTGACCATCTTCAAGAAGGGTGACAAGTCCGACTGTGGTAACTACAGTGGAGTCTCCCTGCTGTCGGCCACAGGGAAAGTCATCGCAAGAATCCTCCTCAATCGTCTTCTCCCTGTGGCTGAAGAGCTCCTCTCAGAGTTGCAATGCAGATTTCGCCCACTAAGGGGCATAATGGACATGATCTTCACCGTGCGACAAATACAAGAGAAATGCAGGGAATAGCACCAACCCTTGTACATGGCCGCCTTTGACCTCACAAAGACCTTTGACACTGTCAACTATAAAGGATTATGGAGCGTCCTCCTCTGATTCGGCTGCCCTCCGATGTTTGTCACCATCCTCCACCTGCTTCATGATGACATGCACGCCGTGATCCTGACCAACGGATCCACCACAGACCCAATCCCCTTTTGGACCGGGGTCAAGCAGGGCTGTGTCATCACACCAACAATCTTCTCTATCTTCTTTGCTGCAATGCTCCATTTCACCCCGCTGGAATAGAGCTAAATTACAGGAAAAAAGGGAATCTGTTCAACCTCCGTTGCCTCAAGGCCAGATCCAAGGTCATCCCATCCTCCGCCATTGAATTATAGTACGCAGACACAAGCACACTTGGAGGCCGAACTCCAAGCCATCATCGACACCGTCACCAAGGCATAGGAGAGCATGGGCCTTACACTAAACATCCGTAAGACAAAGGTCCTCTACCAACCTGCCCCCACCACACAGCACTGCCCCCGGTTATCAAAATCCACGACAAGGCCTTGGACAACGTGGACCATTTTCCATACCTAAGGAACCTACTGTCAGCAAGGGTAGGCATCGATGACGAGGTCCAACACCGCCTTCAGTGTGCCAGTGCAGCCTTCGGTCGCCTGAAGAAGAGAGTGTTTGAAAACCAGGGCCTCAAACCTGGCACCTAGCTCATGGTCTACAGAGCAGTGCTGATACCCTCCCTCCTATATGGCTCAGAGACATGGACTATGTACAGCAGGCACCTCAAAACACTGGAGAAGTACCACCAACACTGCCTCCGCACGATCCTGCAAAGCCATTGGCAGGATAGGCGCACCAACATCAGTGTCCTCGCTCAGGCCAATATCCCCAGCATCGAAGCATTGACCACGCTCGACCAGCTCCGTTGGACGGGCTACATCGTCCACATGCCTGACACGAGACTCCCTAAGCAAACGCTCCGAGACGGCAAGTGAGCCCCAGTTGGGCAGGGGAAACATTTCAAGGATACCCTCAAAGCCTCCTTGAAAATGTGCAACATCCTCACCGACATCTGGGAATCCCTGGCCCAAGACTGCTCAAAGTGGAGGAAAAGCATCCGGGAAGGCGCAGAACATCTCGAGTCTCTTCACTGAAAGCAAGCTGAAGCCAAGGACTGACATCAGAAGGAACGCACCGCAACCCAGTCACCCCACCCACCCGTTCCTTCAACCACCGTCTGCCCCACCTGTGACAGAGACTGTAGGTCCCGCATTGGACTCTTTAGTCACCTGAGAACTCATTTTTAATGTGGAAGCAAGTCGTCCTCGACTCTGAGGGACTGCCTAAGAAGAAGAAGAAGATTAGCTCCTTTACAATTCTGGGCTCTTCTCTACCTCCTTCCAGTGCTCTGTTCCATTATTTTAGTGCCTCCTGTCTGTTCCTTTACTTGAAAATATTTTTTAAAAATGCCACAAAATCTCACATGAGTCATCTGTTTACATTGTACATGAATGATTTAGACGAGGGGATTAAATGTAGTATCTCCAAATTTGCAGATGACACTAAGTTGGGTGGCAGTGTGAACTGCGAGGAGGATGCTATGAGGCTGCAGAGTGACTTGGATAGGTTGGGTGAGTGGGCAAATGCATGGCAGATGAAGTATAATGTGGATAAATGTGAGGTTATCCACTTTGGTGGTAAAAACAGAGACACAGACTATTATCTGGTGACAGATCAGGAAAAGGGGATGTGCAACGAGACCTGGGTGTCATGGTACATCAGTCATTGAAGGTTGGCATGCAGGTACAGCAGGCGGTTAAGAAAGCATATGGCATGTTGGCCTTCATAGCGAGGGGATTTGAGTACAGGGGCAGGGAGGTGTTACTACAGTTGTACAGGGCCTTGGTGAGGCCACACCTGGAGTATTGTGTACAGTTTTGGTCTCCTAACTTGAGGAAGGACATTCTTGCTATTGAGGGAGTGCAGCGAAGGTTCACCAGACTGATTCCCAGGATGGCGGGACTGACATATCAAGAAAGACTGGATCAACTGGGCTTGTATTCACTGGAGTTCAGAAGAATGAGAGGGGACCTCATAGAAACGTTTAAAATTCTAACTGGTTTAGACAGGTTAGATGCAGAAAGAATGTTCCCAATGTTGGGGAAGTCCAGAACCAGGGGTCACAGTCTAAGGATAAGGGGTAAGCCATTTAGGACCGAGATGAGGAGAAATTTCTTCACCCAGAGCGTGGTGAACCTGTGGAATTCTCTACCACAGAAAGTTGTTGAGGCCAATTCACTAAATATATTCAAAAAGGAGTTAGATGTAGTACTGAAGTTGCATGTTCAGCCATGAACTCATTGAATGACGGTGCAGGCTCGAAGGGCCGAATGGCCTACTCCTGCATCTATTTTCTATGTTTCTATTATAACTACCTCACAGTCTGCTCAGTTTTAAAACTGTTTAGTACTTACCTGCTGTTCCCCCAACTGCTGCATATCTTCAGCTAGTCCAGGCTTTTTAAAGGCTACAATTGTCGATTTCCAGTGCAGTACTCCTGTGTTGCACGAGAGTTGTGCTCAGCCGACACTAATGGATACTTAAATGAGCTAACCATGTGAGTTATGGCGGGTCAGTGCTGGAGAGAATTGGTGGGTGAAAGCCTCAGCTCAGCAGAGCAACATCAGGACAAATGACCCCATGGAATTTTGGACCTGTCCATCTGAGCAGTCTGGGCCAGATTTGAGGTTAAAAAGCCAGGGCCTAATGTACTGTCTCATTCAGTCCCCTGTTCTCTTTTTTATATTTAAGAAAAGAAGAACCATGGTATTGTGACAAATAATTTTATAGAGTGAGATTTTTCATCGGAGGATGAACTTTTCTTTGTCGTTACACTGCAGGTATTGGTTTGACATGGGCACTTTATTTAAAACAGTTTAGGAGAGAAATTGGGGAGCGCCCCATTTGGGGCGCTGACTTTTAAAAGTTTGAAAAATTAGTGGCAGGCGCTAATATTTCCAAACTTTAAAAAACATTTGGCGTTTGGCTCCAGAAAGGAAGTGGAGGCAGCAGGCAGGGCGGTAGCTGTGCAACGCTGCACAATGGGCCGTGCAACGCTGTTGCGTTTGGAGGCTCCTTCCCTCCTTAAAGGGAAGGGCCATCGCTGCAGGCTCTGCAAAAGAAGACTTGCCTGGGCCCACACGGCTGCTGCGATCCAGCCGGATGCACTGCAGCAGAGTGCCGGGCTGATCGATTGCGGGCAGGAAACCAAGTAAAAAATTCGAAGCAGAGATGTGACATTTTGTTTTTAACTTATCTCGGCCACCTCGCCTTTAAGCATCACCCCCGGCCTCCCGATGGACACCTCCTGCAGCTATCGGTGCTTTCACCCTGCGATGCTGCAGGGGGCAAAACATAAGTTCGGCTCCGGGGTGATGACATCACAATCTCCAGGCAAAGGAGATCAGGGCGCAACGCCATATCGCCGCCACAAAACTCCCGCCAAATTTATCGGGAGTTGTTGATCTCACCTAGCCCGGTCGCAAACCTGTTATCCCCCCCCCCACGTAGGTGCTAACAGGAGGCGCAAAGGAGCCCAATTTTTCTCTCCTTAAACCAGCACAGGCAGATTATACTGCCAGCTCCATGTTCGTCCATGTTCAGGTAAAGAAGAGCTCTGACCTTGTGTATTTTGCTTTCTGGCATTTAGGTTCTTAGCTTTGGCTTAGTGGCTAGCACTCTTGCCTCTGAGTCAGAAGGTTGTGAGTTCAAGTTCCACTCCAGAGACTTGACCACATAACCTAGGCTGACACTTTGGATGTGCTGTCTTTCAGATGAGATGTTAAACCGAGGCCCTATCTGCCCTCTCAGTTGTAAAATATCGCATGGCACTATTCAAAGAGCAGGGGAGTTCTTCCTGATGTCCTGGCCAATATCTATCCCATAACTGATTATTTGGTCATTATCTCATTGTTGTTTGTGCAACTTTGCTCTGCACAAATTGGCTGCTGTGGCTCCCATGTTACAATAGTGACAACACTCATTAGTTGTAAAGCTCTTTGGGATGTCCTGAGATTGTGAAAGGTGCTATATAAATACAAATCTTTCTGTTTTTATCTGCACTGGCTGAATAGGAATGTGTGGACCTGAGGCTCAGGGTTTGCTGAAATAGAATGCATTTTGAATAAAGGAAGGGAAAGCGAGCAGGGGACTGTGTGTAAGCAGGTAATTATAATCAATTGATAGAACAGAAAAACTAGGAAATATACAGCAAAGTGCAACACAATTCTAAATGACACTTTCAACTCACAAGTGGGAAATACTGATCAGAGTTTCTTATGCAAAAATAAGCAAACATTTCTTCTTTAAGTTGTATAATTGTTATTAGAGTTCTTCTGTGAAATGATCATAGTTGCTCAGTAAATCATAGCATGAAACCATATTTAGAAAGCTCAGTAACAAACAGATTTGGAAGGAAATAATAACAGAATTAGTCGTAAAGAAGTCAGATTAGAGGATAAAAAGAAATGTTCTGGATGAGCAAGAAAAGGATACTGAAGCAGATAACAGTGCAAGAATTACAGAAAAAAATATTGAAATGGAAGGACAAGGGAAGATATAGATGGGTGGCGTATTTTGGGATGGGGAGGAGGGTTTCGGTGCAGGTTTCGGGGTGTGGGGGGAGGTGCGGCTGCTGCAGAGGTTATCTAGATCGTCTACTATAATTTTGGCGGAAGAGCTGTGGAAACCCAGAAAAGCAATGACTTTGGTGGAAGAGCCACAGAAACCCTAGAAAAACTTTCCGGGGCTTCTGTAGTTCTTCCACCAAAGTTACAGTGGACAATAGGGAGAATCCCTGCAGAAATGCACCTCCATGGGTACTGCATAATAGAATGAAGGAGGAAGAATAATAGAGCAGCCCATAGTGGATTAATCAGAAGGGTTTCAGAGAAAGTTGTGTGCCCCTGAATTCTGAATAATAATGATAGTGATTTTCAAGCTGAAAATTAAACAGATTAATTTTGCTGATTATTCTTTTGTTTCCATGTAATTATCATTAAGAGGATGCAAGTTAAAGGCATTTCTTCTTATTTTTAGGTGATGAACCCATGCTGTGTTTGCAATCTACAAACATATTCTTTGGCATGTACCCATCAAAGGATTGAATGATTTGCTAAGCGGAACATATTTTCCAATTTGAGTAAGGTTGTAGCACCAAATACATCCAGAATAGATATGGCATTTGCTGGATGAAAAGCAGAACTGCTCTGAGCTTCTGGGTGATTATGCAATTTGGTGCTCAAGGGGAAGTTGCAGGACATACATCTTAGGAAATGTTAGGCGTATAGTTTGTGATTTTCCATATATTAATTTTAATGGGTGAAAATTATGGTTTATATGCTCGCAATTTCCGAGATGCACTCCCTTGCTGGTAGTGTTGGATCGTGGAATCACCACTCTCATCTCCACTTTCAGTGGAGCACCTGTACCAATGTGTTCTTCTATTTCAGGCTTTCTCCTCTGGTGGCCTTACAGATCAGGTCTGCCAAATAATTGCTAGCTGGTGGCAACGTTTGATTGCAATTTTGTGCTGATTGGTACTGGAAACTGAATTGAGATTACCCAAAAACACATCAATTTGGAGTAGATGTGTGTGCTTATCTTTGTTGATAGCACTTTTCAAAAGATTTATCTGTGATGTAACACAGCACTCAGATATTGCTTTATATGCACACAAGAATCCTGGAGCTGAAATGCTATAAACTTCTCTATAAATTGTCTGTTTCAACTCAATTTTATTTGGAAAAAGCAGTGAAACTCTAAAAGCTCATTGTTCCCTGTGATTTGAATGTGGCTGGCTATCTCCAGAATGTGGTATGTGATATGATCATATTGTAACATTTGTATCCATATATCTTGTCCATTGAATGAATAAGCCTTATTGGTGAGGAGTTATATTATAGACTTTCGGGATCTTTACGCCCGATTACTGCTTATATTACCGCCCGTTTTTGGCTTCCGGAGGAAACTTGCGGCGACTTACTGCCCACATATCGCCAGCGGTAGCTTTGGTGGCCTATTAGTGCCAGCGGTAAATGGAGACGCCCGCCCATCACATGCAGTCAATTTTCATCCGATTTCGTCGTGCACCGCCCAATTACCGCCCATAATACCGCCTGGCGCTAATTTAAGCATTTCGCCGCAATACCGCCCAAAATACCACCGGCAATTATTACCGCCCTGAAAATGGTACACTTAACTGCCCCTGACCTAGCGGTATGGACGCCATTTTGAAATCGGCTGTAAAGGCTGCTTTTAATTGTAGGTGACATTTAAATCATTTTTAAATGTATTTTATGGGTGTTGCTAATTGCCGTGATGTTTAAGAGCAAAGATCATAATTTTACTTGAAATATATTACTCCTGAGCTGAAACAGATGGCATTTGGTATTAATGCTATAGGTGATTGAAATAGCTTCACACGGGATCAATGTCTGCGACCTGCCTTACCGCTCTATTGGATACAGTGCTATGGCTCGAGGTTTCTCTAGGTTCTGTCACAAAAGTACTTTTCTGTGTTCTATTGAGATTGGAGACCTCGATATGCGAGGTCCCAGAGTCTGTCCAGTACAACTTGTGGATCCAGCCCACCTGACAAAGATTAATTTTTTGGAGACATTATACAGCTGTTGTTAGTCTCTTCCTATCTCTGTGGTTCAAGAACCACAAAGCAGCACCTAACCCTCCTTGTAGCAACAAACAGGAGATATAGCAGAAGCACTTCCTGACTGACATCCAAGAGAACTCAAAGTCCTATAAAAAGCAGACGAAAATAATTGACAGAACGTGTAACCTTCCTACCTCTGTGCCGTTTGAACCATTTTATAATTAGCTTTCTGTCGTTTCCTTACCAGACTGCACTGAAAATAAACATTTCAATCTCCAAAAATACTAGATCGGAAACAATATACAGTTCTAAACTGCCTACAAATGTATTTAATGGGTTGGTCAGAAATGAAAATAAAGCTCAATGTTTTCAGACAATTTTTGAACTTAGAAAATGATCACATGCTTTAAGCAGGCAACGTCCTTCCTCTTGGCCCATGTAGGCCAATGATTTCAACTGATTTGAAACAAGTTTCTACCACACCAAATGCCCTAGACTCCTGAGGGAAAATAAATCTGTGGCATTTAAAAAAACCTCAGTTTATGCATTAAAAAAAACCTCATGCATGCGCAGTACGGCCGTTCCAGATGAAGCCGGCCTTACACGAGGACTGAGACCACCTGCTGCCGCACACTACCGCCACCGCTACTGCCGGGAGGAAAGCAGGCTAAAGTAGCAGCTTCAGATCTCGGCAGTAATCGGGCGATTTGGATGACTCGATTTCTTCACACCGCCCGATTACCTCCGAGATACGGGCGGGAGCGGCGATAAATGGAAAGTCTAGCCCAATGACTTTTAGAAGCCATCAAGGAGAGAAGCTGCTCATTCTAATTTACTAGTATGGATTAGTGCAATCTTTTAGAGCTATAATTGTACAACAGCAATGTCGATTATCAGTTAAATTGAAAGCTGTATATAAAAACACCTACTGCTATTGAATCTGTTTATACTATTTCAAATAAATAGTGTGTGAACAGAATTTCAATGTGATAGAGTCAACAGTTGGAGAATATATTAGAAATATAATAACGTGAGGATAGAGTACAGTTTTCCAGCTCCTCTTCTGAAGACACTAATTCATGCTGTCCAAGTAGCCAGTTTTCATGTGAGACAATGGTAGATTTTCCCTCTGTCTAGCAGGAGAACCGGGCCTCATTAACAAAGGCTTCCTTTAGGGGTAAGGTGTCATCACCCCCTCAGCCACGTTTCCCTTAGGGCCATGATGTCGATATAATCATCCACAATATGCTCATGGATGGCAAGGACCTTGTTCACAAGTGAACGGACAGTCTGGAGGGAGATGCTGAGAAATTCAGCAATAGCTGATCCATTGCCAATGTCCACAAGGTCAGCACTGGGAGGGGTGAGTTGGATGGGGAGGTGATTGGCAAGATTAGCCCCCAACAGGTGCGCTGGAAGGGAAGATCGTCGAGAATGTAGGATGGGACATTTGGGGTTGTTACTCGTGAGGAGGCAGTGACGAGTGCGATGGTGGGCCCTTTGGAGAATGCCAAAAGAAGCACAGAAGGAAGTTATAGGCTTATTTAAGAGGGCATCAAGCTTGGGACGGTGGCAGGAGAGTAGGAGGTTCAAAGAGTAATTGAAAGGTTAGGGTTGGGGTTTGGGAGGGCAGAGTACCCAAGAGAAAAGAGATGCAAGGAGGTATGTCGACAGAAGAGTGTGTTCAGGGATGGATAGGGAGAAAAGAAAAATGGACAGAAATAAGTGGAAATAGAAGTGATCACCTGGGGTCCGGAGCGGCAGCCAAACTGCACACGCAAATGGACACAGGGAACGTCTCAAGTTACATAGGCCTGGTTATGTACCAATTATTGGGATACATATTTCCTGGTAGTAACAGGGGTTGGAGACTATAGTAGAAAGTCAGAGTTAAAGTCGGAATTCTCTTGGAGGGAAAAAGTTGACGTAGGTAGGATGGATTCGGCATGGAAATCACCAAAACTCTTGTCCACGTTCGGTGACAGGTATAGCGGGCAGGTGAAATCCAGAAGCTATTTGTAGGGTAGAGAATTGGAGGATCGAGGTTATTGCAATGAGAAATTAGATTTGGTTGCGGTGCAGAAGGCTGATGGCGAAGTTGACACAAAGTTGGAGGTCACCGTAAATCAGAAGCGGTAGAGAAATGTAAAACCACTAACTAGCAGCCAACAAAGCTGAAAACCCAGTAGAACGAGTCACCCAGCTCAGCAGAGAGACAGCAGCTAGCCAGACACCAACAAAGCTGAAAAAACAGTAGATCAAGTCAAAACATTTTTTAGCAGCAGAATCAGAGACACAGCAGATATTAGTGTATTCCAGTGTGGTCCAGTGCAGAAGCATAGTCTTGATGTCCAGGAATTCAGAAACCAAATTTGAGAAGAGAATTCAGCAGCTCAGTCAGAGAAGCAGAGAGCAGAGGGGTGGGGGATGGGTAATGATGTTTTAAAATAGAAGTTAACTTGTAGTTAACTTGGAGTTAGGACGATAATGTACCAACTAATGGAGCCAGGGGAACTTAAACAGTGGAAGCAAGGAAATTTGGGAGAGAAAGGACAAAGGATGGCAGCAGATTCCCATCGATAAGAAGTGAAGCAATGAAGAGATTGTTATGGAACTGCAATGGAACTAGCAGCAGCCATCTTGTATACCTTGGATACACACCCAAAAAGGTTGCCAGTGCTGGAAAATGAAACATTTTCCTACTTCAGATGCACAGTAAAACTCTCTGCTTATCCCCAGTCTCCTACATCACCAGTATGAATTATTTTACACCAGCCAGTCTTATGCCAAGCTTATTGCTGGAAATGAGGACAATTTTTGGTGCAAATTAACATCCCCGATAAATGGGTTGTGATTAGCCAAACATGTTTCATATAGGATATTGCGGTTAAACAAAGAAATCTTGATTCCCACCAGCCTGGGCTGGATTCAATCTCCAAGTCGAGGGGGAAAAGAACAGCACATAAAACAGATCTCTGCTAAGGGCTTCACACAGCAAGTTTCAAGTCTAGTCTGTGATGTCAGGAGTAGGTACTTCTCACAAGAAGGAAGAAAAAATGGAGGTAGGGTTGCTTGGAATATGATTGTGTGTCTCATAGTGCCATTAGCAGAAGTCTGTGAAGATGTTTTGATGAGGAATAGTGCATAACTGTAAAGAGGGAAAAAAACATATAAAAAGAAGCAGGGAAAACAAAGTGCTTCCTCTGATTGTTTTCTCTTTCTGGACAATCCAGGATTCCCATAGACAGCAGTCATGGAACATTCTTAATGTAGGCCATTGCTCTGATATAAATGAAGATATATTTCCAAATGAGAGGTGCAGAGGAATACATTCTTAGATAAGAAAAAATATACAGTATTTAATTCAGTATTTCAAAGGGAAGTGTTTGAAATACTCTTTTACTTGTGGGTTGCGGAATTACATACATTTCTAAATCTAATCTTTTTAAGCTTAGAGTAGCAACACAGCATCTAATAAAACCGAATCACAATTCCTTCAAAAATGTTATGGATTAAGTTACATAGGAAACACGACACAGAAACAGGCCATTCGACCCAGCCTGTCCATGCTGGCGTTGATGCTCCACTCGACCTCATCCCGTCTTTTCTCATCTAAATCTATCAGCATAACCCTCTATTCCCTTCTCCCTTATGTGCTTGTCTAGCCTCCCCTTAAGTGCATCTATACTATTTGCTTCAACCACTCCTTGTTGGAGTGAGTTCCACATTCTCATCACTCTTTGGATAAAGAAGTTTCTTCTGAATTTCCCTATTGGATTTCTTGGTGACTATCTTGTATTGATGACCTCTAATTATGCTCTTTCCCACAAGTGGAAACATTTTCTCTGTATCCACTATAAAAAAACCTTTCACAATTTTAAAGACCTCCATTAGGTCATCCCTCAGCCTTTTTTGAAGAGAAAAGAGACCCAGCTTGTTCATCCTTTCTTGATATGTATATACTCGCATTTCTGGCATCATCATTGTAAATCTTCTCTGCACTCTTGCCAGTGCCTCTATATCCTTTTTATAATATGACCACCAGGACCGTACGCAGTGTGGTCTAACCAATCAATACAGATTTAGCATAACTTCCCTACTTTTCAGTTCTATACCTCTAGAAATAAACCCTACTGCTTGATTTTCTTTTTTTATGGCCTTGCTAGCCTGTGTAACAACTTTTAGTGATTTGTGTATTTGTACTCCGAGATCCCTGTGTTCCTCTACCCCACCTAGACTCGCACCCTCCAAGTAATAAGTGACCTCCCTATTCTCCCTACTAAAATGTAATACCTCACATTTATCTGTGTTGAACTTCTTTTGCCGATTATATGCCCATTCTGAAAGTTTATTAACGTCCTCCTTTAATTTGTTGCAGTCCTCCTCAGTACTGACTATACCCCCCGCCCCCCAGCTGCCCCCCCTCACCACCCCCAATCTGGTGTCATCTGAAAATTTAGAAATTGTGTTTTTGATTTCAAATCTAAATTGTTAATTGTGAACAACAGTGGTCCCAGCACTGATCCTTGTGGAACACCACTACCCACCTTCTGCCACTGTGAATAGCTACCCTTTACCCCTACTCTCTGCTTTAATAGTTGTACATCTAGTTGATGCCAAGCTGGGTTTAAAAACTTGGTGATAGTAGGAGGATAAACTGAGGTCAGTTTTGAGGCTCAGGGAATGAATAAGTACAAGTCTGAACACAGAAGAAAAGAACTTGCATCTATATAGCACCTTTCACAACCTCAGGATATCCAAAAGCACTTCACAGGCAATGAATTACTTTTGAAGTGTTATCATTGTTATAATGTAGGGAAACATGAAAGATAATGTGTGCACAACAAAGATTCACAAACAGCATTGAGATAAATGGCCAGATAATCTGTTGTCGTGATGTTGGTTGAGGCATAGATGTTGGCAATCTATATTACAAATGTATGAATGAAAAAAGTGTTTTTATTGCATTCCTAGTGCACAGAGAGAGTTACTAAAATGCTTTACAAAGACAGTAATCACTAAGCAGGAGGAGAAAGGGGTGGAAAAATGAAGGAGAAAGGTCTTAAGGAAGCTTTAGAAGACGAGGAAAGTGATTACAAGATGACAATGCTGAAAACGAATTCCATGGGTGGGGTATAGTGACTGAAGGAGCAGCCACTGATGGTGGAGTGAGGAGCAAAGAGTGGGCCAGTGTCAGAGGATAGGTGGGCGCATGGAGGGGCGTATGGCTTCAGGGGATCACTGAAGTAGGGTGGGACAAGGCCATGGAGGACAAAGACCTTATTCACTGGAGCATGAGGAGCTTGGTAATGATGAGTGAGGGTGAAGGTATTGGTACAGTAATGAAGTGTGCCTATTGTATATTCATTAACATGTTGATTTGCTCATTGTTTTCTTATTGTGTGTCACAGCAGAAGGCATTACTGAAGATGATTGCACAAGTGACTTGCCCCACATGGAAGGCATCTGCTGCTGTGAAAACTGTGGAAGGTATGGGACAATGGAGGAGTTCAATCCAAATGGCCGTTTCTGTGGCACAAACTGTCAGCAGCTGCAAAAAGATAAGTAAGTCGGAGTGAAAAGCTATTTTGAGAGACTAGAAAAATTTTACGCTAAAATGCAGAGCATTCTGTTACTTGGGAACAGAATCTTAAACATGAAAACTGTCACCACACTGTATAATGGCAGTTTAAAGCCAAATAGAACATTAAAGTGTATGATTAGGTCCATAGAATACAATTCTGAGTGAGTAATAGACTGTGAACAATTGGAGTGACCACACCGAATATTGAAGTGAGTTAGCGCTTCTGGTGCAGAGTTTTGTGTGATTAGAGCATATATTGAAAATTCAGGTGCAGAAATCAATCTGAGCAAAGTGATAAATTAAACCCAATTTGTTGTGCGAAAGTGCTCAATGCCTGTGCGCTTGGTGGGGGTGAATCTCCTTCGTTGTTCTGCTCATCTGCCGTAACCTTGACAGAAGAGCCACAGAAACCCTGGAAAAACAGCCTAAACACTGTGAAGTGGCTGGCTGCTGAGTCGCTGTGGGAGTTTCTTGGGTCGGGCGGCCCTCTGCGTATTTGTGCTGGATAGTGAGATGGTTGTGCAACTGTTTGCACCACTTCTGAGGCTGCAATGGCTGCCTTGTCTTGTGCACTTTCCACCACATCTGCAATGGCTGCCTTGTCTTGTGCACTTTCCACCACATCTGTCATTTGGAAGGAGTGATTCAAAAAGTCATATGGGATAATTTTGTTTATTAGCTGAGGCATAGAATATAAGAGCAGGAAGGTTATTCTTGTACTGTATAAAACACTAGTTAGGCCATAGCTTGAGTACTGCATGCAGTTCTGGTCACCACATTACAGGAAAGATGTGATTGCACTAGAGAGTGTACAGAGGAGATTTATGAGGATGTAGCCAGGACTGGAGAATTTTAGTTATGAGGAAAGATTGGATAGGCTGGGGTTGTTTTCTTTGGAACAGAGGAGGCTGAGGGGCGACTTAATTGAGGTGTATAAAATTATGAGAGGCCGAGGTAGAGTGGATAGGAATGAGCTATTTCCCTGAGCAGAGAAGTCTATAACCGGGGGCATAGATTTAAGGTAATTGGTAATTGAATTTGAATTGAATGGTAATTAAAATAATTGAAGGATTAGAGAGGAGTTGAGGAGATAATTTTTCACCCAGAGGGTGATAGGAGTCTGGAACTCATTGCCTGAAAGAGTGGTAGAGGCAGAAACCCTCATCGCATTTTAAAAAATATTTGGATATGTACTTGAAGTGCCGTAGCCGACAGG
The DNA here is from genome assembly GCF_044704955.1 of Pristiophorus japonicus. Taxonomy (NCBI): domain Eukaryota; kingdom Metazoa; phylum Chordata; class Chondrichthyes; family Pristiophoridae; genus Pristiophorus; species Pristiophorus japonicus. The sequence goes on from NC_091977.1 coordinate 372,949,183, forward strand.
GCTGTTGTCCAACAGCTGGAAGGAGGAATTATGCTGGATAGCTCTTTTTCGGCTGGCACAAATACGATGGGCTGAATAGCCCCCTTCTGTGTTGTAAGTTTCTAGGATTCTATGAGAGGTTGCATGGGCTGAATGCAGCAGATAGATAATGGGAATGCCATAGATGTGGTGTATAAGAATTTTCTAAACCTGTTTGATAACACTTAGCCATATGGGGCCCAAGTTTCCCCCCCTAGGTGCGCCGACTTTCTAGACTAAAAAGGGCGGCGAAAAGTTACCTTCGAATTCTCCCCGCTCCTCAGGACGTCTTCGGCCTCAGCATGGCGCACCACATCCATTGTGGAGAGGAGCCAGATCCTGGTGCTGAAAACAGTGCCGGGACCTCTGCACATGCGCGCTAGAGTGTGCGCGCACGTGCAGTCGCTCCTTGACCCCAGCGTGTCCTGCAGCCTGAGAGGGACCCGATGCTCGCAGTTGCCGACCTTACCCCTGGCCTAGTGGTCAGATGAAGGTAGGACTTCTAGCCCAGGATTCCTTTCCTACTTGTATTGAAGCTGACTGGCCCTTTTCTTGTAAGCAACATAAGTAATCGGCTCAGAAGCCATTGATTTCAACATCCTCTGCAAATAATGTAGTGCTGCTCATTGGATCCCTGGGCAGGGCAGCCCAGCTCGCCAGTCTCGATCTTGATGTGTGCGCGAATGCGGCAGAGGAACTTTCTGTCGGCTACGCTGGGAATGGGTGGGATCGCCTGAGCTTTGCCCAAAGCTACTGTTGACACCCGTCCACCCGCCATTTGCACATACACCCGCCAGGGCCGCTGCTGGGGCAGACTATTGGTCACTGCGGCGAGCCAGCCTGTCGCACTCACTACTTCACATTCCACGGTTCACAGTTACCAATACTCCGCACTGAGCGCCATCCACCTGCATCCTTAACTTTATCTGTGCGTTCTCCTGCATGCCTGCCTACCAGTGAGTTCTCCCACCCCTATCCCCGACCGAGTAGCCTCCCAGCCCGCTGACTTCCCCGGCCCACTATGAAGATAAGACTTAAGTTTTATTCTTTATTTTTTATTAATTTACTTTTTAATTATTATTGATGGTTTTTAATGAATGTTGTTGAGAAGGTGTTAGTGCTCTCACTTCCCTCCCCCCCCCCCCCCCCCAACCCCCCTACTATCTCTGGCTACCTGCGCTGATTTCTTAATTCACTGCATGGTTTTTCAGAGCGGACACAAGTGGCCTCATACGCTAGCCTAAGTTAGTTTGGATAACTTTTAGCTGGCTAAACTTGCTTAAATGGCCAAAACAGGCGTCAGTGGCTGGTAACGCCTCCTTTTGAAAAAAAAACGAAACAAAAAAAAAAACCTAACTAACTCACTTACACTGGAGCAAATTAAATGGAAAGAATTGCGATTTTTAAGTTACTCCAAAAAAATCTAGTTGCTCCAAAAAAACCGGAGCAACTCCTCGGGAAATTTGGGCCCTTATTAGATAGAAATGTGGTTAATGGACAGGAAACAAAGATATAGATTACATAAGAACATAAGAATTAGGAACAGGAGTAGGCCATCTAGCCCCTCGAGCCTGCTCCGCCATTCAATAAGATCATGGCTGATCTGGCCATGGACTCAGCTCCACTTACCCGCCCTCTCCCCGTAACCCTTAATTCCCTTATTGGTTAAAAATCTATCTATCTGTGACTTGAATACATTCAATGAGCTAGCCTCAACTGCTTCCTTGGGCAGAGAATTCCACAGATTCACAACCCTCTGGGAGAAGAAATTCCTTCTCAACTCGATTTTAAATTGGCACCCCCGTATTTTGAGGCTGTGCCCCCTAGTTCTAGTCTCCCCTAGATTACATGAGTGTTTTTGGGAATGGAGAAGGATTGCATGCAGAGTACCTTTGGAGTCAGTGCTGAGACACTTTTGTTCTTGGTGTTTATATAGATGATTTGGATAAAGGGAAAATACCGTTGAAATTTGCTGACAGCACTAAAGTTGTGGGTTTGGCAAACAGCGAGGATAGCATGCTGGCTATCCATTCATTTCTAAAGGCTCACTAATTTTAACATGAAATGTGGATTCTAAAAGTTTGCCCAGAACTAACATTAGACTAACTGGTCAATAGTTATCTTGTTTTTCTTTTTCTCTATTCTTGAACAAGTGTGTTACATTGGTTACTCTCCACTCTCCACTCTCATGTGCCAGCCTTGGCTCAACGGTAGCACTCTCATTTACACGTGAGAAGATTTTGGGGTTCAAACCGCACTCCAGAGACTTGAACAGAAAATTTAGTTGACACTCCAGTATTATACTCTTGGAGATGCTGTCTTTCGGATGAGATGTTAAACTGAGATCCTATGTTAACTTTAACTCTCACTAGCACGAAACTCTCTCAATTATTTAACTCCTCTTACTCACTTCACACATTCAAATTTTATGGAGGGGGGGGGCTGGTGGGAGAAATCCTGTCCAGTGGCACCTCAAGGATGAACTTCTTTTAAGGCTAATCGCCATACTCTTCTGCCTTCTCACTGTGACATACTTTATTGTTACCAACGTCAAAGGAATGGAGAGTTTGGGAGTGGGAGTTGTAAGGCTGGAGAAGATGATAGAAATAGGGAGGGGCAAGAATAAAGTTTAAAAACAAAGATGAGAATTTAAGATTTGAGGTTTTGGGGGGCTAATGAGGGTTCCCTGGAATAAAAAGAGAAGTATCACAGTTTATCCAGCACCCTCCTCTTATTCCTGCACCATTGCTCTTCATACCCACACTTGTTTGATTTGGTCCTCCACATACTTTTTGGCACAATAGTGCTGCTCCCTTACCAGATTCCTTCACATTTTCACATTTACATTCCCCCGGATTTCCAGGCATTCCAGGGATGGCATGGAGCTGGACCTGTGCCTGCAGTGGGTGTACCCTGACGATCCCATGTAGATGAGCCACCTCCTTTTCCATGAAGGATGCTCGAAGAGTGCCTCAATGCAGGGTACCCAGTAATTTCTGTTGGAAGACATTACACCATATTATGATCATAGCAGTTATTAACAGTTCAAGATATTGGCGACTAGAAAGGGGATATTTTGATTTTGTTTTAATTTATTTCACGCTCTAAGATTACATAAAGCACGACTAACCCAGCTATTTCTCATGAGTTAAATAATATCCAGATTTCACTGTCACACATATGACCCTCCATTTTGTTTAGAAACTGAAGAAAAAGCACAGCTTGAAATCATATATAGATATGTCACACGTTAATGCAGCACTTGACAACCTGCGAATCTGGGGTGCAACTTTTTCCTGCGTAATTTTTCCATAGCATGTTTATCTTTTTTTGCTTTCAGTGGCGTCCTTATAAAAGATATCGGCCCTGAATTTGCAGTCGGAGGCTTCCCCTGGGGAAATGCGGGAGGTACGGAGCTTCATGGTCCTGGGCCTCTCCGGGTACCCATGGGTAGAGGCTCACATATCTTAGGGGCAGAGGCAGTTCGCAAGCGCTCCTGGGCTGGCCCAGCCAACAAAAGAAGGGAATTCCCATTCATGCTTATGGGGATTCCGTATGTATGGAATCCCCATAAGTATGAATGAGAATACCCTGAAAAATACATCTACACTTCAAATAAAAAGAATTAAAATGGCAGTTAATTAAGTATTTAAAACAAATTAAATTTTTTGAAAAATGTACATGTTTTAACGAGGCTACAAATAAACTTACCTTATTGCACAGGATTTTTAATGTATAAATGATAACATTTTATTTTTATGTTTATTTAAACTCTTATGCTGCTAAAAGCAGTCCATACTCTTGCTTTTATCAGGCGTAAGAATTTCACGGGCATTCACTGGGCAGAAGTCACTGCCCTTTTCCCGGGGATGCGTTGGTTCTGTCTAGAAAATTCTTGACAGATTGAAAGTTCTGGCTTTAAGCGCATGTACTACGCGTGCGAAAACTCGGAAATTGCGTGGGCCTTATGGGCGCGCTGCAAATGACAGCTCATCAATGTAAAAACATGAGACTAATTTGACACATCAAAGATCAAAGTTGACAGTATTAAATAATGTAACCTCAGTGAAATACTTAAACTTGTGTGTGATATTTTTGGAGCTTGGATATCTTAAGTCATATTTCATTGTAAGATTCTTCAACAGGAAACCCATTGTGGACCATGCATCTGAGAAGCAAAATGCTGGAACAATTCTGAAACGTATCAAAAAGCGAAAGAGGAAAGTGAGTGTGAACCCAAAGGAATATTCTGCTGAAGATTTTGAAGATGGCTACATGGTTTGTTGATGTTTGTAGATATTATCTTGTTACATATTTTTAATAAGTGAGATTTAATCAAGTTTTCATTTTGCAGTTGTCTGCATCCCATGTTGGCCTCCTGAGATACCGAGTAGAAAAGTGAGGTGCCTCTCGCAGCAGATCTTAGTGGGCGCTGCCCTGGACAACGTGGACCATTTCCCATATCTCGGGAGCCTCTTATCAACAAAGGCAGACATTGATGCGGAGATTTAGCATCGCCTCCAGTGCGCCGGTGCAGCTTTTGGCCTTCTGAGGAAAAGAGTGTTTGAAGACCAGGCCCTCAAATCTCACACCAAACTCATGGTCTACAGGGCTGTAGTAATACCCGCCCTCCTGTATGGATCTGAGGCATGGACGATGTATAGAAGGCACCTCAAGTCGCTGGAGATATATCACCAACGATGTCTGCAAATCCCCTGGGAGGACAGGCGCACCAACATCAGTGTCCTCGACCAGGCTAACATCCCCAATATTGAAGCACTGAGCACACTCGATCAGCTTCGCTGGACAGGCCACATAGTTTGCATGCCAGATACGAGACTCCCTAAGCAAATGCTTTATGCGGAGCTCCTTCATGGTAAATGAGCCAAAGGAGGACAGCGGAAAGGTTATAAGGACACCCTCAAAGCCTCCCTGGTAAAGTGTGACATCACCACTGACACTTGGAAGACCCTGGCTGAAGACCGCCCGAGGTGGAGAAAGTACATCTGGGAGGGCGTTGAGCTCTTCGAGTCTCAACACAAAGAGCATGAAGAGGCCAAGCGCAGGCAGCGGAAGGAGCGCGTGGCAAACCAGCCCCACCGACCCCTTCCCTCGACGAATGTCTGTCCCACCTGTAACAGGGTCTGTGGCTCTCGTATCGGACTGTTCAGCTATCAAAGAGCTCACTTTGGGAGTGGAAGCAAGTCCTCCTCGATTCCGAGGGACTGCTTATGATGATGATGAGTGGGCAGGTAGATATGATGTGCTCCATAGTCTGGGACTCATGGCTATAGTCGCACTTTGGGTTGTGATACGTCCTTACTACACAGTATAAATGCACACAAGGCCCATGCTTGAGAGAAGGTCAGTCTGTGACCTGTCCTTTATTCCTTAGCACTCAAGTGATGAAGGTGGGTGGAGCTTCCCCTTTTATACCTGAAGGTCCAGGTTAGGAGTGTCTCCCACCTATTGGTCAGTGTTCTCATGGTGTACAACTTCGGTCAGTTTATACATGGGTTACAATGCTGGTTGAATACATGACATCACCTCCCCTCCAAAGTCTTATTGGGATCACAGGTTGAGTCTCTCTGGTGGTTTACGCTCCCTTGTAGAGCGCCTGAGTTGGGGCTCCAGTTGTTGGGAGCTGGCCTGAGTGTCTGCTGTTTGCAGTGCCTCAGGCCTGTCCGGACTGCCCACAGTGACTGGGCTCTCCTCCCTTTGGTTCCGGTGTTCGGTTACCTGTGGTGGAGTGAACTCTATATCGTGTTCTTCCTCTGCTTCTTCTATGGGGTTGCTGAACCTCCTTTTTGTTTGATCCACATGTTTGCGGCAGATTTGTCCATTGGTAAGTTTAACTACCAGAATCCTATTTCCCTCTTTGGCAACCACAGTGCCTGCGAGCCATTTGGGCCCTGCAGCGTAGTTGAGGACAAAAACAGGATCATTTACATCAATACATCGCGCCCTTGCATTCCTGTCATTGTAGTGATATTGTGACTGGCGCCTGCTCTCGACAATTTCTTTCATGGTGGGGTGTATAAGGGATAATCGGGTTTTGAGCGTCTTTTTTATTGGTAGCTCTGCGGGTGGAACCTCTGTGAGCGAGTGTGGTCGGGATCTATAGGCCAACAGGAGGCGTGATAAGCGGGTTTGTAGGGAACCCCCTTGAATCTGAGCATCCCCTGTTTGATAACCCCTGTTTGATTATCTGCACTGCTCGTTCTGCCTGGCTGTTTGAGGCCGGCTTGAATGGTGCCGTTCTAACATGCCTGCCATGAAGTCCTGGAATTCAGTGCTTGTGAAGCACGGGCCATTGTCGCTGACCAAGATGTCCGGTAGACCGTGGGCGGCGAACATTGCCCGTAGACTTTCTACCGTGGCAGAGGATGTGCTTGAATTTAAAATGTCACACTCGATCCATTTGGAATAGGCGTCTACTACAACCAAAAACATTTTCCCCATGAAAGGACCTGTGTAGTCCACATGGATGCGTGACCAAGGCTTGGCGGGCCATGGCCAGGGGCTAAGGGGGGGCTTCCCTGGGCGCATGGCCCAGCTGGGCACACGTGTTGCACCTGCGAACACAAAATTCCAGGTCTGCAACTATCCCTGGCCACCAAACGTGTGACCTGGCAATTGCCTTCATCGTGACAATGCCCGGGTGCCCATTGTGGAGTTCTCTGATGAACACCTCTCTGCCCATCTGGGGCATGACTACGCGGTTTTCCCACAGTAGGCAATCGGCCAGAATCAAGAGTTCATCCTTGCGCCTGTGAAATGGTTTAAATTTCTCAGGGCATGCCCTGTACGTGGCTGCCCAGTCTCCATTCAGGACACATTTCTTGACTAGAGACAATAGCGGGTCTCTATTTGTCCAGACTTTAATCCGACGGGCTGTCACGGGTGAGCCTTCGCTTCCGAAAGCTTCAACAGCCATGACCATCTCAGCACCATGCTCGGTAGGCCCCTCAGTGGTGGCTAGTGGGAGCCTGCTGAGTGCATCGGCGCAGTTTTCAGTGCCCGGTCTGTGCCGAATTGTGTAGTCATAGGCAGCTAACGTGAGTGCCCACCTCTGTATGCGGGCCGATGCGTTTGCATTCATGGCCTTGTTGTCAGCCAAAAAGGACGTTAGGGGTTTGTGATCTGTCTCCAGCTCAAATTTCCTGCCAAACAGGTACTGGTGCATTTTCTTTACCGCATATACACATGCGAGCACCTCCTTTTCTACCATCTCATAGCCCCTTTCTGCCTGGGACAGACTCCTGGAGGCATAAGCTACCGGCTGTAACTGTCCCTTGGCATTGACATGCTGCAACACACACCCGACACCATAGGACGACGCATCGCACGTTAACACAAGTTTCTTACATGGGTCATATAGCGTTAACAGATTGTTGGAACATAACAAATTGCGTGCTCTATTAAAAGCCCTTTCCTGGTTGTCCCCCCAGACCCATTCGCTACCTTTGCGTAGGAGCACGTGTAGCGGCTCTAGCAGCGTGCTCAATTTGGGAAGAAAGTTCCCAAAATAGTTCAGGAGCCCCAGGAACGAACGCAGCTCCGTCGTGTTACGGGGTCTGGGTGCTCTCTGGATTACTTCCGTCTTGGATGCAGTAGGGCTGATCCCGTCTGCTGCTACCCTCATCCCCAGGAATTCTACCTCTGGAGCTAGGAAGACGCACTTCGCCTTTTTCAGTCGCAGACCTACCCGGTCCAGTCTGCGTAGCACCTCCTCCAGGTTGTGGAAGTGTTCTTCAGTATCGTAACCCGTAATGAGGATGTCGTCCTGAAAAACCACCGTCCCTGGAATCGACTTGAGGAGGCTTTCCATATTTCGTTGGAAGATCGCGGCGGCCGAGCGAATCCCGAACGTACATCTGTTGTACTCAAACAACCCCTTGTGTGTCGTGATGGTGGTCAGCTTCATCGACTCACTCGCCAGCTCCTAGGTCATGTAAGCTGAGGTCAGGTCCAATTTTGAAAAAAGTTTGCCACCGGATAGCCTCGCAAAGAGGTCCTCCGCTCTCGGTAGCGGGTACTGGTCTTGGAGTGACACCCAATTGATGGTGGCCTTGTAATCGCCACATATCCTGACCGACCCATCCGCCTTGAGCACCGGCACAATCGGGTTTCGCCCAGTCACTGAATTCGACTGGCGAGATGATGCCTTCCCTCAACAGGCAGTCCAATTCGCCTTCTATCTTTTCCCGCATCACGTACGGCACCGCTCTGGCCTTGTGATGTACTGGTCTGGCGTCCGTGTTTATGTGAATCACTACCTTGGCCCCCATGAAAGCGCCAATGCCGGGTTGAAATAATGAGTCAAATTTGTCCAGGATCTGTGAGCATGATACTCGCTCCACAGAGGAAATTGCATTGACATCGCCCCATTTCCAGTTCATGACAGCAAGCCAACTCCTCCCCAGTAGTGCGGGACCGTCCCCTGGGACAATCCAGAGTGGCAACCTGTTCTCCGAATCTTTGTGGGTCACGACTACCGTGGCGCTGCCTTGCACCGGAATGATCTGCTTTGTGTAAGTCCGTAGCTGTGCGTCAATCGGCGATAATTTTGCCCTCCTGGCCTTGGATGCCCACAACTTTTCGAACTGTTTGATACCCATCAGGGACTGGCTGGCACCCGTGTCTAACTCCATTGATACTGGGATGCCATTGAGGAGCACTTTCATCATTATCGGTGGCGTCCTGGTGTATGAACTGTATACGTGCTCCACATGAACGCGCTGAACTTCAGCTTCCAGCGATTTCCCCCAGTGTCCATTTTTGCAGGTATTGTGCTCATCTCTGAAAACTCCGGCTGAATGTATGCCTCCACGCCTCCAGCATGAGTTGCGGTTTGAAACAAAAGTTCCCTTGCTAGTCGATCGTCCCTGACTGCCCCTGTTATTGTCCTTGAGTGCACCATTAACAGGTGTTGATGGCCCCATTACTGGCCGCATTGTCCCTTGCAATGGCGTGAATCGCTGTTCAGCTTGCCATTGTCTCTGTCGAACTCCCCCTCTGGGTTCGACTACATGTTGGGGCATGCCTGACTGCCCTTGTCTGCCTGGAGAACTGTGTGCTGCTTTAACAATGTTGAATCTCTGTCCCAACCATTCCTTAACACAGTACCTCTCGTCTGTTCTGCTAGTGGCCATGCTCGCGTGGTTTAAATCCCAGTTTCTTGTCGCCATTGATACGTCCTTACTACACAGTATAAATGCACACGAGGCCCATGCTTGAGAGAAGGTCAGTCTGTGATCTGTCCTTTATTCCTTAGCACTCAAGTGATGAAGGTGGGTGGAGCTTCCCCTTTTATACCTGAAGGTCCAGGTTAGGAGTGTCTCCCACCTAGTGGTCAGTGTTCTCACGGTATACAACTTCGGTCAGTTTATACATGGGTTATAATGCTGGTTGAATACATGACAGGTTGGACCTCATCTTCCACTTGTGAAGCAGGTGGTCGCATCGTCAATGCTCTGTGTAGATTTGGTTTAGTGCTGTCCACTGTCTTCGAGGAAGGTCGAAGCCAGGGACCTCTGCTGTTGGGACAGTGATGAGATGTTGGTTTTTTATGTGCATGCGTTCCATGATTCTGTCCATCTGGATAGTGGGTCAATACCAACTGCATGAATATTGGCTACTTTTCCCCAGAATGGCCACGCGATTTTCATGGTGGGTATTTCAAGTCTTTGTAAATGGGAAGGTTGATTTTTGACGATTGATCTTAGCACGGTGGTGTCATGGCAAATGGCAGCGTGAGACAGCACCAGGATCCACTCAGTTGGAGTGGACTTAAACGCCCTGACACCGCCCTCAGGTTGGCATTGAGCTACATGTCCACAATTTTTGTGTGGCAAGTGTAAGACCATGAGGCAGAGCAGTAATCCGCAGCAGAGTCGACTAGAGCCACTGTTGTGGTACGAAGTGTTCTGGCTGTGCTCCCACACGACGTTCCAGTGGGTTTCCGGTCCAGGTTCACCCTAATTTTTACTTTTTGGCCGGTGAAATGAGGCCAATAGGTGAAAGTCCTGGGATCATTTGGGCCCAGCCCATGGATTCATGGGTAAGTCACCTTTCGCAGAAGGGAACGTTGAGTTCTTTCCTGGCTGCGTTGTTGTTCAGATGGAACGCCGACACAATTTGTAGTGTAAATCCGTAGCAGTCAGGTGGTCTCAAAACCCTTTTGATTGAAGGCCCATCGGTGCACTCATACAAAAGTTAGATGGAAAAGCCAGAAGCGCCCCCTCCCATCTCCTCTGCACCCTGAGGTTAATTCTGTGCCTACTGCTGATGCAGGCCCAGTCCCAACCATTTGGGGATCCCCAAAGATCCCAGGGCAGCATATTAGGGGTAGAGGCCTGATATAATGGATCTCTCCCCCGCCCCCTCCCATTCCTTCTTCACTGCTCATGAGAACTGAGTAATAAGGTGAAATGAAACAGAAAATCTACTCTTTTATCCAGGTGATGAAAACACTGTAATGCTTGGCTGGAACTGATATTTCATTTCCCATCTGAGGTCGGTAACTGCAGTGTCAGCATCATTTATAAGCCAAGTGCACAAACTCAGTATTAAGTGATTGTTAAACTAACTGTGTTCTTGAGTCAAATGAGAAGCAAAGACTGCATTGATTATACAACACTACAATAACACTACAGCTTCTTACTGCTGAGAACCAACATTTAAAAACATAAGAAATTTGCTCTGAATTTTCCCACGATGGTTGCTTTGAATCTAATAGTATTCTTGTAATTGTTTTTTCTTTCATACAGCTACAGCAGAACATTGCTAATCTGAAAATTGCTAATCTGAACATTGCTAATCTGCGCAGATCAGTAATCTGAATGTGCTTTTGCTTTGAAAAGATGTTCCTGTTGGTGAAGAGAACATTTTCTATTGGCACAGGATATAAGTGGGAGCATTTCTTTTAAACAAACACAGAGTAAATGTTTCAGTTTTTTTGTCTCTGCGAAGTGACGAGCAGTTAGGTTTATTATTATTTATTAGTTCCAGTATAGTCTATACTATTTATAGTATAGTCTTGCAAAGGTTTCCCAAATCATCATGGCTTGCTGTGCACGTCTTACAGTGGCAGAGGGAGATCAAGGGCAGCAGGATTAGCTGCCTGAAATTTCCCAGCGACATGGTGACTAGATTCCTCTGGTGCACTTCATACTGAAGCTGCCACACACTTCATGTTGGGCTGCAGATCTGTGCAGATATCTGCGCTGCAGATGCAGGTAGTGGACTCCACCCGCTGAGCCACCATCTACCATACATGCCTGGACTCCTCATTGAAAACCTAAACATTGTTTAGATGCTTTGAGAGCAGTCTTTTTTTAAATGCTGGACCACTGAGATCCAGGTTTCATGGCTCCTGAATCAAAGGCAGACATTTTCTATCCCACTGGACAGCTATACCTGACTGCACATCAGCAACCTCATCACTCTCTTCACCACCTGTGCTATGTACCCCACCTTATGCTCTGCCCTCACTAACATTAAGCCATCCTTTGCAGGTGGGTGGTGTTGCGTTGGTGCCTGGTAGAAGAGGAGAGCAATGATGCAGTGGGTGCGCTGAATATAAGGGAAAGGAGGATGAGATCCCTGGCTGCTGTATCAAATGTTGCACCAAAAATGATGAGAAATCAGCAAACCTGGAGTAACTAAAAGAGATACACGGGGGCGAAATTGCCCCTCACCCCGATTGGGGGTGGTAACTTTCCGGGGACGGAATTTCTATAGGCCGGCCTGGAAGTCCCGCCCCGACGCAGAATTGGGCCTTCCACCCCTCAAAGGAGCACTGTCTCCGCTGCTCCGTTTCCTTTTGAGGGGTGCTCCCGGGGTGGTTGCGCGGCACTGAGGCCAGTGCTATGCGAATGCTCCACGTAGTGCTGACGTGCTACAACTCCTCTTCCATTAAATGGGAGGGCCACTGCGCACTCTGCATGGCCCTTTGGTGGCTGCCACTGAGCCACCAGGGACGCGTGAGGCTGGGACAGCAGCCCGGCGTCCAGAACGGAATGCCGGACTGCATGATGATGACCCGTTCCATACTAGGGCCGCCATAGTCGGGCTGACCCAAGAGTTGGCCGACCAACAAAGATGGCAGCCCGGGACACTGCAGGCCTTCGCTTTAAAAGTGACCCGCGAAGCTAGCTTTGACATCCACCCGCGGGACGTTAAGGGGTCGGTGCGCACTGTGATGACGTAATCGCTGGTTGCGTGCCAGCCCGGGACACTAACCACTGCCGGGAAAGCCCCTCCCAAACCTCTGGTGCAATTTCCCGAGAGGCGGTAGCGCCCCCCTCCCTCGGGCGAAAATTGCCTTGCTCCTGTGCTAATGGGGCACAAAAAAGGGGCAGTTTTGCCCCCACAGAGACGCTCACCGGTTTTCATCCAAAATGACTGAATTTATGTTATCTATACATACGAGCAAAAGTACTGTAGCGGAGTACTGTATTCAAATGTTTGTAATGCTTAAGAGATAAATGATTGCAGTAATATTAACTTGAAGAATGGAATGTTATTTGTGGTATACAATTTAATTGAAATAAAGAACCCAGAAAAAGGAATACTTCAGTGAAGAAAAGCAGAACTACATTGGTAATAATATCTATATAATATAAACAGAAAGGGTTTTACAAAATCAGATTTAATGTCAGACAAATGTGAAAACTGTACAGGTGCTTGCAATGATCAATTTTAATTTAAACCTGATCTTCGGTGATGGGAATTGTTTACTCTGAACTACAGCGAGAATTATGCAGCTCAGATTTCCGAGAGCTTTGGTAAGAAATTAACAGACTTCAGACTGACCATATTTTTCTCATTTATTTGAGCTTTATTGCTTTGAAAACCTTCATGCTTAATGTTGCATGAGATATTTCTGCACATAATCAATTTATTTAATGCAACATTAGCATTCGGTAGGAAAATGTAATTTTGGCATATTAAAATGATTGGCAGAATAGTATTATTAAAATCAAAAGCCCTAGTGGGTCATTTTAATTTGGAACAAAATAAGTTATTATGTAGTAACAAAAACACATTAATGTGGTGCAAATTGTAAATGCATCTGGCGTACTCAGGGTGTTAATAATTTTTGATCTAGTGTAGAAGGGCGTACTTTATGCAGCCACAGAAACTGAAGGCATGTCATGTGATGTTATCAGACAATGTGCAAAATGCAACTTTTAAAAAGACAGACTCTGATACTTGCTTTTGAGCTGCATTTCACGAGTGGAACATTATTAACTTGATTGTGCTGCAGGAGGAAGTGCAAGGTGATGGAAAAATGAAGATAAAAATGTCTGCATTGCTGACTAACCACAGTAGCTTCAAAAACAGTCGACTGTCTGACCCAGATTCCAAGCTCTCTAAAGAGGGTATTCATTATTTTTTTTATTTGAAGCATATTGCATTGTTATTTTCCTGCTAGTAGTATGCTACATACAGTTCATTCTGGTTTGTTACTTAACTTATGGCATCTTTATGACACATCTAGACCATAAATATTAAAGAGCTGGTGGTTGGTACAACCTCTGTAGCTGATGGTTCTAACTTTTGGTGTGCTAAGTACTCAGCTGACAGGACAATCTGCAACCCTCAGGCAAGGCCTAGTGATCGGAAATGTATTCTCTTTTACTTGAAATGGTTTGTAATATTAAGGATCAATCCACTTTTGGTTATAATATGAATTAATTGGCTTGCCTTTATAGAACCCGCCTGAAATCATTGAAATAAATGGAGTGTAAATTCAGAAAGGTTCTATAAACGGCGGGCGATCCGCTCTGTCAGATTACGGCCCAATGGTGAAGGAGAAAATCTACACTGTGTGTCTCAATGAATGGGATAACACCGCAATGGATTGGAATGTAGCAATGGAAAAAGGATCAAGGGATGAACCCTTGAATTATAGACCTGTGATTGTGAGGAAAGTGTTCGAGGGTTTGAGAGTTTGATTAATGGGAGCCAGCATAGGTTCAAAAGGTGGAATATAAAATTTATCACAGATAAGTGTAAATTTGTTAAAATTAAGTATGAAGATAACAAAGCAGGAGAGCGATCTGAGGGTTTTGATGGATAGGTCATTAACATTGTCTGTTATTTGCTGGTGCTCCAGAAAGCAAATAGAAAGAAAGACTTGCATTTATATAGCGTCTTTCATGACTACCGGACGTCTCAAAGCGTTTTACAGTTTTGGAGTACTTTTGGAGTGTAGTCACTGTTGGAATGTGGGAAACGCGGCAGCCAACTTGCACATAGCAAACACCCCAAAGCAGCAATGTGATAATGACTAGATAATCTGTTTTTGTTATGTTGATTGAGGGATAAATATTGGCCAGGACACTGGGGATAATAACCCGCTCTTCTTTGATATAGTGCCACGGGATCTTTTACATCCACCTGAGAGAGCAGATGGGAGTTCGGTTTAATGTCTCATCCGAAAGACGGCACCTCCGATAGTGCAGCACTTCCTCAGTACTGCACTGGAGTGTTAGCCTAGATGTATATGCTCAAGTTCCTGGAGTGGGACTTGAACCCACAACCTTCTGACTCAGAGATGAGGGTGCTACACACTGAGCCACAGCTGACACTGACACAAATAATATTGGGCTGTATAACTTGGAGTGTGACTTATAAGTCAAAGAAGAGGATATTGAAGTTTATCTGACCTTGTTGAGATTACATCTAGAGTACTGCTTTTAGCTCTGGTCTCCCTATTACAGAAAATAATATTAAATTCCTGAACTTAGAGGGGTGATTTATAAGGAACAGTTGTGATCTGGACTTGTTCAAAAGAAGGAGGGTAAGGAATATGATAGAGATCTTCAAGATTTTCACTTGAATGGGAAATTGCATCCAGGAAAGTTTTCTTTTGGGCATAAGGTTTGAGGACATTGAGACTCAATTTAAAGTTAAGTGTGTCAAAGCAAAATAAGAAAGTTAGCCAGCATTTGTTTCGTAAAATATGATAAGAGTTATGATAGATTATCGGTTACGGTGGTGGAACAGAAAAACATGCCAGGTTTTAAGGATTAGATAAATTCCTATTAGTCAAGTATGATTCAGGACTATTAGTTCTAAAAGCACGGGTAGGAAACTGATGGGGAGGTTTGGGAGGATAGCTGATTCACCCAGTTGCGTCTTCTGCTTAAAAATATTTCAATTATAATTACAAAACAGTTGCTGATCATTCATTAATTCACCACTTTGAACCTGTGAAATTGTTGTGAGGAACAAAAATCAAAGGTCTATATTTTCTTCTGTTGTGGAGTCTGGGTGCCTCATTGGCATGGTTGAACTTCCAGCAATTACAAAGATGTATCCATGATCTTGGCTCATTTTCTGGCCTCAATCCGGCTTAAATAATTTTGACAAATTCCCTAGGCTCCTACTGCCTGTGTGGATGGGGTGGAGTCAACTGTGGCCAGTGGCCTTAGTGCTGCCTGTTAAAATTAAAACAGTTGTTTTCCAAATTGGCCCAGTGATCGATTGCACATGCTTTCCAGTCTTTCAATATGCCCTCCCACCACCATAGCAGTGCTGGATGCCATGACCAAACAGGTGTCCCTCGTGTCCAGTGTTGCTATGGCGCAAATGACAGAAATTACATTGGATGGCAAGCTTTAGTTATTATGAATATCATTAGCATATGCTTGCCAATGTACGGGCGGATATATTGCATACACCCCACCACTCGGCAGAAAATGGAGGACATTAACAGGGATGCAACAGAATGAGTCCCCAACCCATTTCCTTTCCCCATCTACCCTAAAACCAGTGAAAAATCAACAGAGAAAGGGCTGACAATTTTGGCTAAGCTTTTCAAAGACGGACAAGAAAATGTAATAGTATGTAATGCATGACGTTAATTTTATCAGTTACCTAGTGAATTGAGTCTATTTAAGATAAACTGATGAAAATGAATTCTTCTAACATCACAGGAGATTGACTTGTGTATATACTAATCCTGAATTTTCCTTTGCACTTTGCTGTAACAAAATGTATTCTTTTTCTTGTTAGCTATGTCACATACCGGAAAGAAAAAGGCTTGGTCATGGGTACAGTATCTAGAAGAAGAGAAGGCAATAGCAGCAATCCCCAAACAGTTTAAAGAGGTATATATATATATGGATTTCAGAATGCTTAATAAGTTCCTAATGTACTAACTATTCACTTCTGTCTGTCTAACTTACTATTTTTTAATCTACCTATTTATCCATCTATCTACTGATATAATTAAAAGACTTGTAACTGTTGGAGTCACAGTTCTGAAATGCAAAACACCTCAGAGATATGTTGCATCCACTGACCAAAATATGGCGGTGTTAACCGCCATCAGTAGCATGATTTTGAAGCCCTGTCGGCTGTGTGAGCGGTTTGCAGATTGCTTAATTTTGCAATGGGGAATTTGGGACTTGAATAATCAGGCTTTATTTTATTATTTAAATGTAATGATAAAGCCTTTGATGGCAAACTTTATGTCTTTGGGTGAGACTCTGCCCACAGCACAAGCATTGCTGATAAAAACTGGGTACATGGGAGTCCCGGGACCTGATCAGCTGAAGCAGGCTTCTTAAAGAGAAAGGGTTTTCAATTTTTTTTTTTTTTGCATTTTCATGTTGCAATTTGCTCCATGCATTATTTGATTTTGCTGGGTTTATTTATGTTTTGTTCTTTTCCCTGTCATTACTTTTCTTTATTATTCTTGATTCTTCCTGGTGTTTAAATACTTGAGGCTTGCAGTTATATCGTGCCTTTCACAACCTCAGGATGTCCCAAAGCTTTTACAGCTAATGAAGTACTTTTGAAGTTAGTCACTGTTGTAATGTAGGAAATCCAATTTGTGCACAGCCAAATCCCACAACCAACAATGTGATAACAATGTTGGTTGTGGGATATATATTGACCAGGACACCAGGGAGAATTCCCTTGCTCTTCATCGAATAGTGCCATGGTATCATTTATGTCCAAATGAGAGGACAGACAGGGCCTCGGTTTAATGCCTCATCCAAAAGGAAACATCTCCGACAGTGCAGCGCTGCCTCAGTACTGCACAGGAGTGTCAGCCTAGATTTTGTTCTTAAGTATCTAGAGTGGAATTTGTACCCACAACTTTCTGATTCAGAGGCGAAAGTGTTGCTACTGAGCCACAGCTGACACATTTAAGTTGTGTTCTATAGAGAAGTGTGGATTGGCATTCCTTTGGGGAATACGTTGCATTATTGCGATGAGGAAGAAAAGTTTGTGAAGGACCAAAAAATGCAAGTACATTTTGCTTGAAGCAATTTGGCCACAGCTGTCACTATCCCAGGACTTGCGAAAATAGACCCCTACACACATACCCGCGACATGTCAAAAGATAACTGTTTTCATTGCTTCTGCTTTCCATAGCATGCTGCTACAGAGTACCAGCCGCTACACATACCATCTGGATTAGGGACACTTTTCTTGTATGAAACTTTCATGCTATAGGATTCTTTCAAGGCATTGCAGGAAACATCTGCCACTTCAGGCATCTGCAGTGAATAAATATATCAAGCAAGTGAAACTTCTATATTTGCAGGGAGAATACCTTTATCACTTTTTTCTGTGGAAAGGAGACATCTGTTGGATAGAGCATTGAGTGACAGGGTTCCCATTGCACATGGTTCTTTCTTGGGAATTGCAACTCTGACTATCTATCCCATGGCCTTTATAATTCTAAAGTTTGCACTCAGTTACTGTACAGATGTATCTGACCACAGAAACATTATTCTGCAAGCAGTGACCATTCTCCAGGAAGCAGCCAAAATGCTTTGTGCAACACTCCATGGCGCCCACATTATTTGAAGAAGCAGCAATGCGAGGATGGCTCTTAGGAGAACAGGTCTATCCTCTACATTAATGGCTAAAACACCCCGCTGCCCCAAAAGCAGAGAAGCACCTCAGACTAGACACCTCAGCATCTGTTTGATATTTGTCAGCTGCCATCTCCACTTTAAAGAAAAGTTAGGCAAAAGAGTAACAACGCTTCAGTAGTATCTTCTCGATGGTGTGGCAGTTCTCAACTTAGGTTTGTGCAATGGTTGATGGCCCCACAAGAAGTATGTGCAATGGTGAGGAGCACACTTACCGTTGCTTTGCATCAAGCAAATGCCTTCATAATTTGCAACCAAGCTGAGTGGTTGTGTTGCCTCAGTCTGTGACACTACAGAATCAAAGGAAGCGATGCTGGCCACATGTCTCAGCTGGGCCAGTGAGTAATTGATGCATTTTCCACTGCAATTTCCCCCTTTATGTTGAACTGCACGCTGTTAAGAGCTGCCTCATCAGTTTTTGCCTGTGCCAGTATCAAATTTAAATTAGGGGAAGGAACTTCTATCACAAAATTTAACTTGCTCATGCCCAGTAGTGCGCAACAGGCTCAAAGAAGCAGTCATGCAGTAATAAATTCAATTTATAACAAGAAAAAGACAAAAAATATGTGCAGCATCTTTCAGTTTACCGATAAATTTCCCATTTTCTGTTGCAAATTCATCCAGTAAGTATTGCCTCTGTGGACTACCTTTTCTCAGGGACCTGGGCTTTAGTTCTGCTCCCTTCCCATAGCATCGATACTTTCCCTGGATTATCCAACCTGATATTTCCTAGGCTTTGTGCATGCATATGGTTTGTGCCCCTCAGTGTCTCTTCAGCGCCTCTGCGCAAGTACAGTCTGAGTGGATGGTTAAAGCACAGCCCCACCTACCACGATTCCATCCTTGCTGAGTCCTGGGTTCAGAGTTTGTATGTTTGTTACATGATGATCTTTTTTGTATTTGGGGGTGTGGGCATCGCTGGCAAGGCCAGCATTTATTGCCCATCCCTAATTACCCTTGAGAAGGTGGTGGTGCGCCACCTTCTTGAACTGCTGCAGTCCGTATGGTGAAGGTAATCCCACAGTGCAGTTAGGGAGAGTTTTCCAGGATTTTGACCCAGCGATGATAAAGGAATGGTGATATATTTCCAAGTCAGGATGATGTGTAACTTGGAGGGGAACTTTCAGGTGATGGTTTTCCGTGCGCCTGCTGCCCTTGTCTTTCTAGTTGGTAGTGGTCATGGGTTTGGGAGATGCTGTCGAAGAAGCCGTGGCAAGTTGCTGTAGTGCAGCTTGTACACTGTACACTGATGGTGTACACTGCAGCCACGGTGTGCCGATGGTGGAGGGAGTGAATGTTTAAGGTGGTGGATGGGGTGCCAATCAAGTGGGCTGCTTTTTCCTGAATGGTATCGAGCATCTTGAGTGTTGTTGGAGCTGCATTTATCCAGGCAAATGGAGAGTATTCCATCACACTCCTGAATTGTGCCTTGTGCATGGTGGAAAGGCTTTGGGGAGTCAAGAGGTGAGACGCTCGCCGCAGAATGCCCAGCCTCTGACTTGCTCTTGTAGCCACATTATTTATGCGGCTGGTCCAGTTAAGTTTCTGTTCAATGGTGACCCCCAGAATGTTGATGGTGGGGAATTTGGCAATGGTAATGCCATTGAATGTCATGGGGCGATGGTTAGACTCTTGCTTATTGGAGATAGTCATTGCCTTGCATTTGTGTGGCGCAAATGTTACTTGCCACTTATTAGCCCAAGCCTGAATGTTATCTAGGTCTTGTTGCATTCAGGCATGAACTGCTTCATTATCTGAGGAGTTACGAATGGAACTGTACACTGTGCAATCATCAACAATCATCCCTGTTATGCATGTTATCACTACCAAAGTAAGACTTGCCACCAGGGGGCGCACCTGTGAGAGACCCAAGGGTCACCTGCACACTCTGGGCAAGCAGGTATTAAAGGCAGACTACCATGCTACCTCCTCACTCTGGAGTTACATTAAAGAGACCACGATCACAACAGTTTGAGCTGAAGATGTACAGTCTTGTGGAGTTATTATAAACATAACAATTGGCGACGAGTAACAGATTATGAACTTTCATGCAGTTATGGCTGCCGTTGGTATTCTTGAGAGATTTATTGAGGGTGATGATTGGGAAGCCTTCGTTGAGCATCTGAACCAGTACTTCTTGGCCAATGAGCTGGAAAAGGAAGAAACCTGGTCAAGCGCAGGGTGATTCTCCTCACCGTTTGCGGGTCCACAATATATGGCTTCATCAAAAATTTGCTAGTACTGACGAAACCAACGGAGAAGACATATGAAGAGTTGTGCACGCTGGTTCGGGAACACCTCAAGCTGAAGGAGAGCATCTTGATGGCCAGGTATCGCTTTTACACGCACCACCGCTCCGAGGGCCAGAACGTGGCGAGCTGTGTCGCCGAGCTAAGACGCCTTGCGGGACCGTGCGTATTTGCTGGATTTCTGGGGGAAGTGTTGCGGGACTTTTTTGTGTTTGGAATCGGCCACGGGGTCATTCTTCGCAAACTGCTGTCTGCCGAATCCCTAGATCTGAGCAAGGCTATCACAATAGCCCAGGCTTTTATGTCCATGAACGATAACACTAAACAGATATCATTGCAACGTCGGAACTCACCGGAAAGTACTGTGCATAAAATAACGTCTTCAGCAGGTAGAACTGTACATGGCAGGGCCTACACGCCCACGGAGGCCAGATCTAGGATGACTCAGACCCCACCGTGGGGTGTGAATGCGAATCCATTAGCACCATGTTGGCGCTGCGGGGGTAATCAGCGAGCCCATCAATGTCGACTCAAGCACTACATGTGCAAGGGCTGTGGAACAATGGGGCATCTCCAGCGAATGTCAGATGTACTGCGACTCACCACGTGGCAGAGTCGGCAGAAGATGATCGATCCGACGTGGATCACGCTGAAAGAGTAAGAGAGGCAACTCAACCCGAGGCTGAAGAGGAAGTGCATGGGGTACACATTTTCACCATCAAAAGCCCTCTGATAATGTTAAAAGTCAAATTAAATGGCATTCCAGTTTCCATGGAATTGGACATGGGGGCGAGTCAGTCAATTATGAGCTAGAAGGTTTTGAGAAACTGTGGGGCAACAAGGCACAAAGGCCAAAACTAAGCCCGATCCACACCAAGCTGCGCACTTACACCAAAGAGCTCATACCAGTCATTGGCAGTGAGGCAGTGAAGGTATCGTACGATGGAGCTGTGCATGATTTACCACTATGGGTTGTACCATGCGATGGTCCAACGCTGTTCGGCAGAAGCTGGCTGGGAAAGATCCGATGGAACAGGGACGACATCAAAGCACTGTCTTCGGAGGATGACGCCTTGTGCGCCCAAGTGCTAAACAAATTCCCGTCGTTCTTCGAGCCAGGCATCGGCAACTTCACAGGCGCCAAAGTGCAGATCCATCTCGTCCCTGATGCACAACCTGTTCATCACAAGGCCCGAGCGATTCCATACATGATGCGAGAGAAAGTCGAGATCAAGCTGGCAAACTTCAACGAGAGGGGATCATATCGTTAGTCGAGTTCGAAGAGTGGGCCAGTCCAATTTTGCCGGTGTTGAAGAGCGACGGGACGGTCAGAATCTGCGGGGACTACAAGGTAACGATCAACCGAGTCTCATTGCAGGATCAGTACCCACTACCCAAAACAGATGACCTGTTTGCAGGGCGTAAGTCGTTCACCAAGCTATATCTAACCTCTGCTTACATGACACAGGAGGTAGCTGAGCCTTCAAAAAAATTGACGTGCATCAACACGCACAGAGGACTGTTCATATACCACAGGTGCCTCTTTGGGATTCGCTCGGCGGTGGCCATCTTCCAGAGGAACATGGAGAAATCGGTTCCGCGCATCGTGGTGTTCCAAGACGACATCTTGATCACTGGCCGCAACACCACCGAACACTTATGCAACCTGGAAGAGGTTCTCAAGCGACTGGACAGAGTGGGACTCAGACTGAAATGCTCCAAGTGTGTTTTCCTGGCGCCAGAGGTCGAATTTCTGGGGAGAAAGATTGCGGCGGGCAGCATCAGACCGATGGACTCCAAGACGGAGGTCATCAAGAATGCACCCAGACCACAGAATGTGACGGAGCTGTGTTCGTTCTTGGGACTCCTCAATTATTTTGGTAACTTTCTACCGGGGTTGAGCACTTTGCTGGAACCATTGCATTTATTGCTACGCAAGGGTGACGACTGGATTTGGGGTAAATCTCAAGAGACAGCCTTTAATAACGCCAGAAACCTGCTATGTTGTAACAAGTTACTAGTATTGTATGACCCATGTAAACATTTAGTACTAGCTTGTGATGCATCTTCGTAGGGGTCGGTTGTGTGTTACAGCAAGCCAATGTGTCACGCAAACTGCAACCGGTTGCATATGCGTCCAGTAGTTTATCTAAGGCTGAAAGAGCCTACAGTATAGTTGAGAAAGAAGCATTAGCATGCGTATACGGGGTTAAGAAAATGCACCAATACTTATTTGGGCTCCGGTTCAAGCTCGAAACCGACCACAAGCCACTCATTTCGTTGTTCTCGGAAAGCAAAGGTATTAACATCAGTGCTTCGTCCCGCATCCAAAGATGGGCACTAACATTATCTGCGTATGATTATGTAATCTGTCACAGACCAGGCACTGACAACTGTGCTGATGCCCTCAGTCGGCTACCATTGCCCACCATCGGAGTGGGAATGATGTTATATACGTAAACACTACAAAAGTGTAAGACTTGCCACCAGGGGTCGCACCTGTGGGAGACCCAAGGGTCACCTGCACACCCTGGGCAAGCAGGTATTAAAGGCAGACTACCATGCTGCTTCCTCACACTGGAGTTACAATAAAGAGACCAAGGTCACAACAGTTTGAGCTGAAGATGTACAGTCTTGTGGAGTTATTATAAACGGAACAATCCCCACTTCTGACCTTATGATAGAGGAAATGTAATTGATGAAGCAGCTAAAGATGATTGGGCCTAGGACACTGCTCTGAGGAATACCTGCAGCGATGTTCTGGGGTTGAGATGATTGACCTCCAACAACCATAACTATCTTCCTTTGTGTTAGGAATGACTCCAGCCAGTGGAGTGTTTTCCCCCTGATTCCCATTGACTTGAATTTTTCAAGGGCTCCTTGATGCCACACTTGGTCAATTGCTGCCTTGATATCAAGCGCAGTCGCTTTCACCTCACTTCTGGAATTTCGCTCTTTTGTCCATGTTTGTACCAAAGCTGTAATGAGATCTGGAGCCAAGAGGTCCTGCTGGAGCCCAAACTGAGCATCAGTGAGCAGGTCATTGGTGAGTAAGTACTGCTTGATAGCACTGGCGACGGCACATTCCATCACGTTGCTGGTTATTGAGACTAGACTGATGGGTTGGTAATTGGCCAGATTGGATTTGTCCTGCTTTTTGTGGACAGGACATACCTGGACAGTTTTCCATGGTGTAGCTGTACTGGAACAGCTTGACTAGAGGCGTGACTAGTTCTGGAGCACAAGTCTTCAGCATGAAAGCCGGGGTGTGGTCGGAGACCATAGCCTTTGCTGTATCCAGTGCGCTCAACCGCTTCTTGTTCTCACGTGGAGTGACTAGAATTGGCTTAAGACTGGCTTCTATGATGATGGGAACCTCAGGAGGAGGCTGATATGGATCAGCCAGTCGGCACTTCCGGCTGAAGATGGTTGCAAACGCTTCAGCCGTGTCTTTTGCACTCGCGTGCTGGGCTCCTCCATCATTGAGAATGGAGATATAAAAAGAGCCTCCTCCTCCTGTTAGTTGTTTAATTGTCCACCGCCATTCACGACTGGATGTGGCAGAACTGCAGAGCTTTTATGTGATCCATTGATTGTGGGATCGCTTAGCTCTGTCTATAGCATGCTGTTTAGCATGTAGTCCTGTGTTGTAACTTCCCCAGGTTTGCACCTCATTTTTAGGTACACCTGGTGCTGCTCCTGGTATGCTCTTCTGCACTCATCATTGAACTAGTGTTGGTCATCTGGATTGATGGTAATGGTACAGTGAGGGATATGTCAGGCCATGAGGTTAGATTATGCTGGAATACAATTCTGCTGCTGCTGATGGCCCACAGTGCCTCATGGATGGCCAATTTTGAGCTGGTAGATCTGTTCTGAATCTATCCCATTTAGCACGGTTGTAGTGCCACACAACACGATGGAGGGTGTCCTCAGTGTGAAGATGGGACTTTGTCACTACAAGTACTGTGCGGTGCTCAATGCTACCAATGCTGACATGGACAGATGCATCTGCGGTAGATAGATTGGTGAGGACGAGGTCAAGTAGGTTTTTTCCTCATGTTGGTTCTCTCAGCCCCTGTCGCAGGCCCAGTCTGACAGCTATGTCCTTCAGGACTCGGCCACCTCGGTCAGCAGAGGTGCTATTGCGACATTTTGGTAATGGACATTGAAGTCCCCCAACCAGAATATGTTCTGTGCCCTTGCTACTCTCAGTGCTTTTTCCAAGTGGTGTTCAAATGGAGGAGTACTGATTCATCAGCTGAGGGAGGGCGGTAGATGGTAGTCAGCATGAGGTTTCCTTGCCCATGCTTGATATGAAGCCATGAAACTTCATGGGGTCCGGGGTCTATGTTGAAACATAGTTACATACAAAATAGGTGCAGGAGTAGGCCATTCGGCCCTTCGAGCCTGCACCACCATTCAATAAGATCATGGCTGATCATTCACCTCAGTACTCCTTTCCTGCTTTCTCTCCATACCCCTTGATCCCTTTCGCCGTAAAGGGCCATATCTACCTCCCTCTTGAATATATCCAATGAACTGGCATCAACAACTCTCTGCGGTAGAGAATTCCACAGGTTAACAACTCTCTAAGTGAAGAAGTTTCTCCTCATCTCAGTCCTAAATGGCTTACCTCTTATCCTTAGACTGTATCCCCTGGTTCTGGACTTCCCCAACATCAGGAAAATTCTTCCTGCATCTAACCTGTCCAGTCCCGTCAGAATTTTATATGTTTCTATGAGATCCCCTCTCATCCTTCTAAACTCCAATGAATAAAGGCCCAGTCGATCCAGTCTCTCCTCATATGACAGCTCAGCCATCCCTGGAATCAGTCTGGTGAACCTTCGCTGCACTCCCTCAAGAGCAAGAGCGTCCTTCCTCAGATTAGGAGACCAAAACTGAACACAATATTCCAGGTGAGGCATCACCAAGGCCCTGTACAACTGCAGTAAGACCTCCCTGCTCCTATACTCAAATCTCCTTGCTATAAAGGCCAACATACCATTTGCCTTCTTCACCGCCGGCTGTACCTGCATGCCAACTTTCAATGACTGATGTACCATGACACCCAGGTCTTGTTGCACCTCCCCTTTTCCTAATCTGCCACCATTCAGATAATAATCTGCCTTCGTGTTTTTGCCCCCAAAGTGGATAACCTCACACTTATCCACATTATACTGCATCTCTTGTGTGGAACCTTGTCAAAAGCCTTTTGAAAGTCCAAATACACCACATCCACTGGTTCTCCCTTGTCCACAATATACATAAACCTCACATTTATCCATAATTATACTGCATCTGCATGCATTTGCCCACTCACCTAACCTGTCCAAGTCACCCTGCAGCCTCTTAGCATTCTCCTCACAGCTCACACCGCCACCCAGTGTCATCTGCAAACTTGGAGATATTACACTCAATTCCTTCATCTAAATCATTGATGTATATTGTAAATAGCTGGGGTCCCAGCACTGACCTCTGCGGCACCCCACTAGTCACTGCCTGCCATTCTGAAAAGGATCCGTTAATCCCGACTCTATGCTTCCTGTCTGCCAACCAGTTCTCTATCCACGTCAGTACATTACTCCCAATACCATGTGCTTTAATTTTGCACACCAATCTCTTGTGTGGGACCTTGTCAGAAGTCTTTTGAAAGTCCAAATACACCACATCCACTGGTTCTCCCTTGTCCACTCTACTAGTTACATAGAAACATAGAAAATAGGTGCAGGAGTAGGCCATTCGAGCCTGCACCGCCATTCAATGAGTTCATGGCTGAACATGCAACTTCAGTACCCCATTTCTGCTTTCTCGCCATACCCCTTGATGCCCCTAGTAGTAAGGACTAAATATAACTCCTTTTTGAATATATTTAGTGAATTGGGCTCAACAACTTTCTGTGGTAGAGAATTCCACAGGTTCACCACTCTCTGGGTGAAGAGGTTTCTCCTCATCTCGGTCCTAAATGGCTTACCTCTTATCCTTAGACTGTGACCCCTGGTTCTGGACTTCCCAACATTGGGAACATTCTTCCTGCATCTAACCTGTCTAAACTCATCAGAATTTTAAACGTTTCTGTGAGATCCCCTCTCATTCTTCTGAACTCCAGTGAATACAAGCCCAGTTGATCCAGTCTTTCTTGATATATCAGTCCCGCCATCCCGGAAATCAGTCTGGTGAACCTTCGCTGCACTCCCTCAATGCAAGAATGTCCTTCCTCAAGTTAGGCGACCAAAACTGTACACAATATACCAGTTGTGGCCTCACCAAGGCCCTGTAAAACTGTAGTAACACCTCCATGCCCCTGTACTCAAATCCCCTCGCTATGAAGGCCAACATGCCATTTGCTTTCTTAACCGCCTGCTGTACCTACATGCCAACCTTCAATGACTGATGTACCATGACACCCAGGTCTCGTTGCACCTCCCCTTTTCCTAATCTGTCACCATTCAGATAATAGTCTGTGTCTCTGTTTTTAACCACCAAAATGGATAACCTCACATTTATCCACATTATACTTCATCTGCCATGCATTTGCCCACTCACTTAATCTATCCAAATCACTCTGCAGCCTCATAGCATCCTCCTCGCAGCTCACACTGCCACCCAACTTAGTGTCATCCGCAAATTTGGAGATATCACATTTAATCCCCTCATCTAAATAATTAATGTACAATGTAAACAGCTGGGGCCCCAGCACAGAACCTTGTGGTACCCCACTAGTCACTGCCTGCCATTCTGAAAAGTACCCATTTGCTCCTACTCTTTGCTTCCTGTCTGCCAACCAGTTCTCAATCCACGTCAGCACACTATCCCCAATCTCTTGTGCTTTAACTTTGGACATTAATCTCTTGTGTGGGACTTTGTCGAAAGCCTTCTGAAAGTCCAAATACACCACATCAACTGGTTCTCCCTTGTCCACTCTACTGGAAACATCCTCAAAAAATTCCAGAAGATTTGTCAAGCATGATTTCCCTTTCACAAATCCATGCTGACTTGGACCTATCATGTCACCATTTTCCAAATGCGCTGCTATGACATCCTTAATAATTGATTCCATCATTTTACCCACTACTGATGTCAGGCTAACCAGTCTATAATTACTTGTTTTCTCTCTCCTTTTTTAAAAAGTGGTGTTACATTAGCTACCCTTCAGTCCAAAGGAACTGATCCAGAGTTGATAGACTGTTGGAAAATGATCACCAATGCATCCACTATTTCTAGGGCCACTTCCTTAAGTACTCTGGGATGCAGACTATCCAGCCCTGGGGATTTATCGGCCTTCAATCCCATCAATTTCCCTAACACAATTTCCCTCCTAATAAGGATTTCCTTCAGCTCCTCCTTCTCACTAGATCTTCGGTCCCCTAGTATTTGCGGAAGGTTATTTGTGTCTTCCTTCGTGAAGACAGAACCAAAATATTGTTCAACTGGTCTGCCATTTCTTTATTCCCCATTATAAATTCACCTAATTCTGACTGCAAGGGACTACATTTGTCTTCACTAATCTGTTTGTCGTCACATACCTATAGAAGCTTTTGCAGTCAGTTTTTATGTTCCCAGCAAGCTTCCTCTCATACTCTATTTACCCCCTCCTAATTCAACACGTTGGTCTCCTCTGCTGGATTCTAAATTTCTTCCAGTCCTCAGGTTTGCTGCTTTTTTTGGCCAATTTATATGCCTCTTCCTTGGATTTAACACTATCCTTAATTTCCCTTGTTAGCCACGGTTGAGCCACCTTCCCCGTTTTATTTTTACTCCAGACAGGGATGTACAATTGTTGAAGTTCATCCATGTAATCTTTAAATGTTTGCCATTGCCTACCCACCGTCAACCCTTTGAGGACTCCCAGGGCCACTCCCTCCCTACTGTATAACCACTGTACCGCCACCTTTGGTGGGTCTGACATGCCAGTGGGACAGGGCATACCCAGGGAAGATGATGAAGGAGTCTGGGACATTGACTGAAAGGTATGATTCTGTGAATATGACTATTTCAGGCTGTTGCTTGACTAGTCTGTGGAGCAGCTTTCCCAAATTTAGCACCAGTCTCCAGATGTTAGTGAGGAGGACTTTTCAGGGTTGATTGAGCTGGGTGTTCCTTTGTCGTGTCTGAAGCCGGTGCCAAGGTTGACACCGTGTGGTCTGTCCGGTTTTATTATTTTTATTGTTTCTTGTCGCAGTTTGTTACAACTGAGTGGCCTGCTGGGCCATTTCAGACAGGCAGTTAAGAGTCAACCACATTGCTGTGGGTCTGGAGTCACATATCGATCAGACCAGGTAAGGATGGCAGATTTTCTTCCCTAAAGGACATAAGTGAACCAGATGGGTTTTTACGACAATCCGGTAGTTTCGTGGCCACCATACCTGATACTAGCTTTTTATTCCAGATTTTTTATTTTTAAGTTACTGAATTTAAATTCTACAGCTGCTATGGTGGGATTTGAACTTGTGTTTCTTGATTATTAATCCAGAACTCTGGATTACTGGTTTAGTAACATAACCAGTATGCTACTGTTCCCATAGTGTTAACAATATTAGCTAATGTGGTGGTCAGGATGGGAAGTTGGCTGGTCAGCAGTTTAATGGGAATAGGATCGCGGGAGCAGCAAGTGGGTCTCATGGACAAGATGAGTTCGGAGAGGGTCTGAGGGGAAATAGAAGAGAAACTAGAGAATGGGCCGAGTTCAGGTCTAGGGCTGCAGCGGGGGTTGGGGACGGCGGGGAAAAGGCTGCTGTTTCGCCACAAGCCTGTTTTGCGCTACTGGCATCGACCAAATTTATTCCTAGTATCCCCAACACATTACGACCAAAAAAAATCATTATTGTATTTTAAATATTAATATAGTTCTAACTTGTTTTATTTTAGCTAGCTGTCCAAAAGGCATGTTCCCTTAGTAACGCCATGTAATCATAGTTTTATTTTAACATAACATAAAAGGACGATCTTCATTCGTCATTCCACATTATTGTGACCTAAAACTCACAGCTGAAAACTTCTCTGCCGTTTTGCATTCCCAGATGATTTTCAGTTAATCATTCTCACGGTTTCCATAGCAACCAGCAGTCATGTAGCAAATAAAGTCTGAGTGAACATTGCTACATTCATTGAAATTCAAGTGCAGGGAGGTAACACAAATTGTTTCTGTATCGGTAATGCTAGCTATGTTTGCCACTTGAGCTTTCACATACATAAATACGATTTTCCTTTTTGCACAAGAATACAGAAAATGGAAATCTAATATTCCAGCCACTGTAAAAGGTTCTGCATTTTCCATGTATATTCATGTTAGAAAAGACATGGACTAAAATAACATTTGCAAAATGAAATACAGTAACACAACATTTATAAGCCAGTTTGTTGCATGACACATAATGCATTAAGTTTTGTTAAGAGCAGAAACCTCCTTTGTGTATTCACATAGAAGGATTGAAATCCTTCGACATCTTATTAAATCTATCAGCACGAGCTTAATTGAAAGACAATTTGTAAGAAAATATTATTTTAAGTACTTGACACTGCTAATATCCTTTACTTAAAGTAGTATCTGGTGAGTAACTACAATAGATCATTTCCCCAAATAGTAAAATCCTAATTTCAGTCAAGCAAACAGCAGGATGCAGATGCATGGTATTTCCTGACAACAAAGAAATATGTGTTCGTAGCATGTTCAAAAATAGTATAAACAGAGATTGACAATAGATGTTTACCTTTTTTAGTTGCGAATTAATATGTAGCTCAAGAGGAGCGAAAATAATGAAAAGGGGAATGGTGCTTTATTTCCATAAGTGGGAAGATAATTTACAATCTACTTTGCGGATAGGAACACATAATCCAGTTGAAATCAAGGATTGTAGCACTGCAATATTATAAGAGTTGCAATGCCTCTGTTGCCTTTTTATAATATGGAGACCAGAAGCGTACATAGTACTGCAAGTGTGGACTAACCAAGATTCTGTACGAGTTTAATGTAATTTCTCTATCATGCAACCAAATTTTGTTAGCAGGATTTTTTAGGTGAAGCCCTTTAAAAATGTCAATATAGTAAATTTGCAGCTACAAGGTATGCAAAATGGACAAGCATGGTAAGCATTTAAAGGGTAGTAAGGTAGTCTGAGTGGGAGGAAACATTTTATGGGATACCTACATTGCCAATCTACTTGGTGTCAGGTCATTGATGAATAGCCTTATCTTGCTTGATTGATTGACCTGGAATTTACGGTTGGTGGCAGAGCGATGACGATCGCCGCTCACTCGGAAGCTGCCCACAAAGATCTTATGATTTCTGTGGCGAAAACTTCAATTTGATTGTCGCGCTGTCAAAAGGGGATCCCAAGCGTATAGCAGCAATGAAGTCATCAAGCTATCTGGCAGCCAATCATATTGAAGAATTCTCAGACAGCAAACCAGGAAATAAAAAGCACTGATTATCAACTCACTTTTAATTGTTTTTACGGAGAGCGAAATATAGATTAGGACATACACGTGGGCTTAGGGTAGAAACTGGAATATCATAAATAAACTTTAAAAAAATATTTTTTTATTTTAATCGAGTAATTTTTAATCATAATGGAGATATTCCACAAATATAAAATTAGTTTTCAGGGCCAGAACGGATGTTCAGCATTCAATACACCGTTAAAACCCCAATTATACCTATTCCAATAAAGCATAGCTTTTTATGGGGTATTTAACAGCGATATTAGATCGGAATTGCTTAAATTTTCATCAGTTCAACTGATTTCACTGATTGCCGGCTATAGGGAGTTCCACATTGTATTTCTCCTCCGATTGTATTTTCTTACTATTTCAGCTAAACTTTCTCCTATTCCAATTGATTAATTAATCCTGCTCTCCCTCTCAAACCGAGACTTTCTCTATCCTCTGCCATATTAGTTTCAATCATCCCACTGCTCTGTATCGAGGGTGGCTACAGAGCTGGGACTGCAATACGCTCGTCAACCTCCACTTTCATATCGTAAAATCACAATACTTTAGTCTTGACTTCCTAAGAATGACCCCATGGGAGATCAACTAGTAAGATTACACTAGCAACTTGCCCATGATGACTCTATTTTTTTGTAAATACAAGATAGAGTGGGAGACTTCAGAAAGTCACTCCACAGTGCCACCTACTCATCAAAGCCTGAAACTACATCCTTACTGGCAATTGTTTATATACAGGATATTTGTTGAAAATTTTAATTTACATAAGCAGTTTCAATATTAAATGTTGGCATAAGTGTTACCGAAAATTATGACAACAGGAAGTTGGACAGGAAGAGTGCGTATACACAAGATTTTTTAATAAACCAACATATACATCAAAGTATTTTTAATTAAATATAACGGGCTAGACTTTCCACTTTCAGGCTAAGGCCGAAAAAAATGGGCTTTGTTCCAGCGATGCGGGACCTATCGCCCGTGCTGATCGCCGGCTTTTTGCAATTTTCCACTTGGCCTTAGCTCAACGATGTCAAATGGGCAATGTGATTTCTCGGCGATCTCCTGATTGCCCAAAGAAAATGGAAGTGAATGAAAAAAAAAGCTTCCCTAGCAACACATTACTGCGTATGTGCAGGTTGATTTTTTTTTTCAGGTTGATGCTTCTTCCCACGTTTTGAGAGGTCAAGGGTCTTCACACATGCTCAGAAGAGGGTGGGTCTGGGAGAGAGAGAGAGAGAGAGGAGAAAGGAAGCAGGTCAGAAAATCTTCTCCAAATTACAGATAAATTTAAAGAATGGAGGGAGGTACAGGAAAGAGAAGGGCCAAACCCTTCAGCGAAGAGGCAAATGAGGCCCTCGTAAATGCTGTCAGCTCCAGGTAGGAGGATCTGACACTGGGTGGGCAGGAGAAACCTCCACCCCATGCATATCGCAGGAATTGGTCTGAAATAGCCGACGTAGTCACATCGGCCTCCAATGAAACGCACACACCGGACCAGTGCCACAAACGGTGGAACAGCCTACTGGCAGCTGCGAGAGTAGTTGAAATTTATATTTATGTATTATTTAATGATCTAAATAGTAACTAGAATCTGCAATGTTATTGGGTTACATTTAAACATAACTACATTTTACGCAACCCAGCATAAAGTTAAATGTTCACTTGTTATCATTACTTAACTGTTCCCTTTCCACTCTTTCTGAAATGGTCACTTGGCATGACTGAAATGGTCACTTGTTGTTATGACTGAAATGGTCACTTGTTATCATCACTGTAATGGTCACTTGTTATCATCACTGAAATGGTCACTTGTTGCCATCACTGAAATGGTCATTTGTTGTCATCACTGAAATGGTCACTTGTTATGACTGAAATGGTCACTTGTTGGCATGACTGAAATGGTCACTTGTTATCATCACTGAAATGGTCACTTGTTATCATCATTGAAATAGTCACTTGTTGTCATGACTGAAATGGTCACTTGTTATCATGACTGAAATGGTCACTTGTCATCACTGAAATGGTCAATTGTTATCATAACTGAAATGGTCACTTGTTAGCATGACTGAAATGGTCACTTGTCATCATTACTTAAATGACCACTTGTTCTGTAAAATGTTCATTTCTTCTTGTAATGTTTTGGGGATTTTCAGGGAAGGGTGGGTGGGTTGGAGGGAGGGTGTTGTTCATTAGTTCTTTGCTTGTTAATAAAAAAAAAATTTCTACAACTTTTGAACCTTCTCACTTACATAAGTTTTACAACGTACAGTTCTTCATGCAGATTTGTTTGTTTATTCTGTTTCCCCACGGAATATCATTAAATAACTTCACTATGTAAAAGCTATTTAATAAATAATTCCAATATATGCATAAATGAGATGATAATACCTATTTATATTCCCTGTCCCAAATTTCTGAGTACAATTTGCCTCAATTTTCCTCTTTAAATAACTCAGAACAATTCTCCACCCTTCCTCAGAGGCTAAAAATGGCGTCCGTAATGCCCATTTCCCTCTCTAAGGCCCTGAAAAAGCAACTATTTTTGACCACTCTTTTGGGCCTTGCATCGGCCCAGCGAAGTGCATGCTAGGTGCTGAAACTTGCGATGGGCCTTGTGTGGGCGATCATTTGGGCGATCATCTCAGCGATCAAAGTGGAAACTTGGGGGCCTATTTTTCCGGCGATATTTTGGGCCTAGTTTCCACTTTTTGCTCAAAATGGGCGATAGAGGTCCATTTTGGGCCATAGATGGGCCTTAGATGGGCGATGAGAAGTGGAAAGTCTAGCCCAACGTTATTTAATCCGATCCGATGTAATGTTTTTCAATTCCTTGATAGTAACTGGATTCTTTGCGGGATAATTCATGTGAGGTAATTAAATCTGGTGAATATTTTAAGAAATTTTCACTCGTGTCATGATTTGCATATTTGAACAGATGTCTTGT
The DNA here is from genome assembly GCF_044704955.1 of Pristiophorus japonicus. Classification (NCBI taxonomy): domain Eukaryota; kingdom Metazoa; phylum Chordata; class Chondrichthyes; family Pristiophoridae; genus Pristiophorus; species Pristiophorus japonicus. Next base: position 372,982,746 of record NC_091977.1, read on the forward strand.
CTTCCATTTTGCTATTAGTTGATGCATGTATAATGGACAAAAAGCAATTTTATCCAGCTTAGATCATGAAATTATCACTCATAACCACTGAATAAAATACAAAATGTATTAGATGTGACCATTAAAACATTGGGATATTCTTCTTCTACCTCTCGCATGTGGATTTGAGGATAACTTTACTGTTCTGCGATGGCACCTTGACTGCTGAGAGTGCAGATTAGAAAATCTCGCTTCCTACATGATTTGCTGCTATGCATTCCCGATTTTTGTTTCACGTATTTGAGATAACATGATGTGACCTAAATTACTTATTGGTATACTCCAAATGCAAACCACTTTGTAAGTTTGCATAACTGTTAATGTGATGCTGTGCCTTCAGGTAAAATGCAATAACTGAGTTTATTATACTTTCACCTACTCACTGTAAAACTGCCGTGGAAATATACACAAAGTATTGCAAAGTAGTAAAAAGAGATTGAAAGCATTCTAAATTTGCTGTAAAGAATGCAATAATTTGGTAATAAGGACCGTGGTGGGTTGGACTGGGCAGGTGATGGAAAGCATAGCCAAATGGGGAGGCAATAGTAAGGGCCAAGATGTCAGCACTCGTGAGCCAAGTTTCAGTCAAAGCCAAGATTTCAATGCTGTGGTTCACAATAAGGTTGTGAATTGTAAGCGCCTTGTCCACGAATTAATGAACATTCGACAGAGGAATGCAGTGATTACTGAACTGCTGGCAGAATCCAAGGAGGCATTGGTTGCTGAGGTGAGCAGGACAAGAATCAAATTAGCTCCCAGTAGACACATTCGGTAGGATTGCATCTCCCATTAGCACCTGGCGGGAGTGCTAATGGGGTGCTAAGGAATTAATGCCCGGGCGCGGTGAATGCCGCGACGCCCGCGAACTTCAGTACCGGTTTAGCTCAGGCGCTAACTCTTAGAGCCTGGGCCTCTAGCGCCTCGCAGATTGTGACGACATAAAGTGCGCAGCGCCCTATTATCGCCCCGGATGGAAAATTGACTCTCGTCCCTTGCTGTATTGCCTCGTGCTGACGTCAACAAGAGGAGGCATTGTGAACTCGGCTGCCCAGTTCGGTAATTAAAGGGAACGCTTTTTAGCTAGTGCAATCTTTATTATTTGCACCAGTCTGGTGCCTATGCAAAGTTTTTAATGTTTCATTGGTGCAAGATGTCCATGTCCTCCATTTTGTGAGAGTAATGGCAGTCGCCCACGTCGCCTTGCAAAACAGAACTGATGACAACTAGCCTGTTCAGCATCATTGGCCCTTCCCTTTAACCGAGGGAAGTAGCCTCTGTGATGAAAAAGTGCCGTTACCTATGTGCTCAAAATTGTTTAGCCCCGCTCTCGGACTTTAGTGCCCTAAGAGGAGTGGTTAGTGCTTGATTTAGCACTCCACTTACCTCTTGGAGCTAAAACTGAATTTCGCGTGAGGCGAGAATGATTAGCACCTGGCGCAACTTTTTCAACTTTTAAAGTTTTAGCGCCCCAAACGGGACTATACCAAATTTCTCCACCATTGGATGGGAACGTCATCGAGACAGGAGGATTGGGCAATTGGGATTGCTGCTTATAAGGATAATACAATGGGTGCCGAGATGGGCCCTTTGGAGAATGGTGAGAGAGGCACAGAAGGTAGCTTGTAGGGTTATCCAAGCAGGAAATCAAGCCTGGGACATCAGCAGAAGAGTAAAAAGGCAAAGAAGTAATGATGGTTAAGGTAGGGATTGGGTGCAAAATATCTGAGTGCAAAGTTAAAGTCAAAGATCCCATGGTGGGATAAAGTTGATATGTTGGCAGCAGATAATCAGCATAGAGTATCGATGAATCATTGTCCATGTTTGGAGGAGTTATAGAACGGAAAAACTTACATTTCACTTTTTTTCTTACAGTTTCAATTAGTTCCCCAGAATAAAAATGGATTTAAAGTAGGCATGAGATTGGAAGGCGTCGATCCTCGGCACCCCTCAATGTTCTGTGTGCTGTCAGTGGCAGAGGTAAAATTTTAGTGCTTGAGTAATTTGTTGTTGAATATGTTAGAACTATGTAGCAATTGCCTCGTGTTTTGATTTTTTAAACATAGATGTTTATTACCAGGGCCAGGCTTGTGCTCAGACTTGGTGCTGACATCTTCACACCATCTGCATAACATAATTGCCAGAGACCAAATCATGCCCGTACGATTGAGTGGTATAGGCTTGCCTGTACGTACCAAAACAAAAGACTGGAAAAGACCAGCTGCTACACGTGTTGCAGCACCATAAGTTCCAGGGTCATAGTAAAGAAACTAGTGAAATTTTTGAAATGATAGGCTAGATGGATAAATGGGCTTCTCCTGCCCAAAGCATTAGTATGTTACTAATTTCCTCCTTATGCAAGTCATTAACTAATCACCTGGGCAGAGCGCATGAAGGAAAATTATGTGGACAGGAATGCCTCTAATGGAGTCCCCCTGATTTTCTGACGTGAGTATCTCCCCATCCAAATTTCCTCCATGCACTCTGCTACGGCCATTATTTAACTCCCAGGTGCAAAAGTAGAAAATCTGGCCCAGTTATTCTTACCCAAATTAGATGTAATATTTAAAATAGCACCTTCTTAATCTTAATCTGTACCCACGGCCAGCTCCTAACAGCCACATTAAAAAACATGGCCTCCAGTCCATAGTCACAGACCACAAAATGGTTTCTTCTGAGTGTAATGCACAGGTTTCTAGAGCTCTTGATTTTATATGTTTTAAAGTTTAATTTGTTTTAATTGCTGAGTTTTAGTGTCCTCCTCCCCTTTTATAGGGGGCACTTGTAAAATATATAATTTTAATGCCCCCCCAAAAAACACAAAAAAAACAACAAAAAAACCAAAAAAATATGAAAAAAGAGGGCAGTAAAAAGTGTCTGGAGTGTCCCCCAGATCGGGAGGGGGGCACTTGATCTAATGTTTATTTTGTTCCCCCCAAAAGAGTTGTAGAGCTCTTGATTTTATAGGTTTTAAAGTTTAATTTGTTTTAATTGCTGGGTTTAAGTGTCTCCCTCCCCTTTTATAGGGGGCACTTATAAATTATGGTTTTACTGCTCCCCAAAAAAAACCCAAAAAACCCCACAAAAATCACCAAAAAAACAAAAAAAAACAGGGCACTTGAAAAGTGTTTGGAGTGTCCTCCAGATTGGAGGGCACTTTGATTAATTTATTATGTTTTCCTTAAAAGAGTTGTAGAGCTCTTGCAACCAAAAGAGTTGTAGAGCTCTTGTATTGTGAGTGGGTTAGCCAGTCATGTGATGTTCACAAGACTCAATAAAACCCCAGTCAGTTGGGTCTCGGGTCATCCAAAATGGGGTATGCAGTTGTGAGCCTAATGGATGAACTGATAATGTGCAGTGTGATTGTTAAACCTTTGTTAATAAACCAACTAGTTCTTAATAGCAATGAATTCGTAAACAAAGAACCCATGAAGAAAATACATTATACTGGTGAAATATTTACGAATACATAATATAATAGATGATAAACATCAGTGACTCCTAACCCAATGTTACTGCTTTATTAATATAAACAACTTTAGCTTGACTGTTTCCTCCCATCAGGTGTGTGGCGTTCGCCTGAGGCTCCATTTTGACGGATATTCTGAGTGTTTTGATTTCTGGATTAACATTTATTCATCTGATATCCATCCTGTGGGCTGGTGTGAGAAGACCAGCCACAAATTGCATCCTCCCAAAGGTCTGAACATCTCAACTAGAGAGAAATATAAATATTTGTTATCAGAAAGTCAAAAACACAATGCAGAATATATAATATGCACATATCATATTTGAAAACCATACTACATTGAGCTTAGTGACAACTGCCCCTGCAAGTGCTAAAGTGTGAGAAGTACTCATGTAATTCTGAATTAACCTGGAAAGTCAAATTCAGTTTAGAGTGCTATGCCATGCAAGAATAAAGATTAGTTTGGCCAGACAATCCTTAACTGGCTGGACGCAACAGTGGTATTATCCTATTTATATTTGCGACATTTATAGAGAAATTTCAGCTGTACGGTATTTTGATTTGTGATGTTATGAAATAAATTCTAATGATGTATGATCCTAGCAATTACATTGTCATATCAACGTTCCTGTTATTGACAGGATTCTGACTTCCTTTTCAGGCTATAAAGAAGAGGAGTTTAACTGGGCAAACTACCTGAAGATCTGCAAGGCCCAAGCAGCCCCAAAGAATCTGTTTAAAATTCAGAATACAGTAAGTATTTATTTTTCATGATTACCACACCATGTGATCCAATTATTTAAGTAGTTTATTTTTCATTTCATAATATTGATTATAGAGATAAACATTTAAATAAATTGAGACTCAGTTTCAGAAGATCTACCTGCGAACACAAAACTAGATTTAGTGCATAGGAGTTCCAAGCAGAGAGAACATCCTTCTCAGTCCTTCCAGGACTCGGAGATTGCTACTTGTCAGCTGCTGCCCAAATGACCCAGCACTGACCCTGGAAATGTTTCTGGGGTCAACCTTATTTTAATTTTTTTTGGTGGGTCTCTGGTAGCATACATGCCTGCGCTGTTGCTTAATGGCTGCTGCAACAGCAGTCGGATGCTTGTGACAGCTTAAAGAAGGAGACAGCCTTACTGAAAAGTGAAAATTCTCGCCATTTGTATGAACAAATCTGCTGCAGTGGATGAATATAACAGTGGCTCCCATTACCATTGCACTCACTACTGTGAGATTTAAATGGTTGAAGACATTGTGCCTTTCTAAGGAAATGTCGGTCCCATTCTCTTCCAGTTTTCTTGGCATCTAGCTTGGAAAATGTGATGTATGTTACTCTGTCATTATCACTTCACTTAAGTACATCTGCCTATATTTCAACAGAAGTAATGCCAGAAGATACATCTGGGCCAAAATGGACAGGGATCCGGTATAATAGATCCCTGCCCGATTTTCCACCCTCCCCTTCTACTGCCACTAAAGTGGCAGAACCATCACAAAAACTCCTACCCCATCTGTCTAATCGTGCTCTGACATTTTTGCCTGTAATTTGTGAGCGATGCAATGTCAGTCTCTGTGGTGAAAACTTGTGGTTTCCCGACATGAAATTGATTGTAGTGCTGTGAATAGGGGATTCCTAGTGCGATGCAGCAGTTACGTCATCAAGCTGTCAAAGCAGTTAATTACGTTGAAGAATTCTCTCAGACAGCAAACCAGGAAATAAAAAGCAGCGTTCACCCTCACTTTTTAAAAACATGTTACAGAGAGCAAAATAAAGATTGGGACGTTCACATGGGGATAAGGTAGAATCTGTTAAAATTGTAACTTTTATCAGAATGGAGAAATTTGACATTCCACAAATATGAAGATTCGTTTTTCAGGGCTCAAGGGCAGACAGGCCAATTTTATGCAACCTAGCCTCATAATTTAACCCTTTAAGACCCTGTCATTCTGCTACAGGTAGGAAAATCTGGGCCGTAATGTGGCCTGACTCCCCTTCCCCTGTGACCTTTGGCAGATTTATTGTTTCATGCGCCTCTGGGTTTTTAATCATAGTTGCCCACCTGTTGAGGTTGACGAAACAAGAATTCAGTGCTGTTTTCTCTCGTTTTTTTGTCCATCATAAATGCAGAAAATCCTTTTCAAATAGAATGATTGGTTGTGCAGGAAGGGAGGCTTTATCCAGACTGGCCTGTCATTGAGCACCATGAAGGTGGAGTTAGCCTTATGGAGAGTTGCTATTTTTGCCAAGCACGCTGCAAGAGACCTGGTGCACCTACCTTTTTCTAGATGTTGTTACTGTCGGGTCCGATGAGGCAGACTCCTGATCCATTTTCACCTCTTCAGCAATTTTTTGGAGCGAACTAGAAGTCGGTCATAATGGGGGCAGATGTGCAGTGGTAAGTGCTGGTGAGGGGTGGAAGTGGGGCGTGATGGAGCCTCCGCTGCTGTCACTCAACGGTGGTGACGTCAGTGCGCGTGTGCGTCACCACATCTCTCCCCTCATTTAAAGGGGAGAGAAGGAGCAATTTTTTAGTTTCGGGGCTGGGCCATCAGGGAGGGTTTCAGCCGGGCCAGCGTCCTGGCATCCAAGAGGGGGTACCAGGCTGCCTGTTGGCGGCCTGGCCGAACCCGGGGCCATAATTGTCCTGCCGATCGGGAAGTCAGCAGGCAAAAAAAAACATGGCGACCACGGTAGTGTTCCCCCCGCCGCCCCCTCCCATGAAGGGCCACCGCGCTGCCGTGGCTCACATGCAAAAAACAAGGTGCACTGACAAAAAGCGGTCGGAGGCACCGCGCGGCGGCTTGTGGATTTTTTAGGTAAATTTCCCGCGGCAGCAGCGGGGCGGAAGTGGGGACTGCTCGAAAAATCCCCTCGGTGAATTTGGATTGTGGTGACCATTGAAATGCAACACAGCGACCATTCAATTCCGCCGCATGGCCGCAGCAAAATGGGGGTAACGGGCCTTATCCGGACCCTGAATTTTGGCACCCTGGACTAAATAGTTGGTGCTGAGTGAGTTTAATGCAATGGACATGGATGTCTCGAACATCAATGTGGTTGGCGTGTCACAATCTTTGGAATTCTCTATCCCAAAGGGCTATGGATGCGGAATCGTTGAGTATATTTAAGGCTCAGATAAATAATTTTTGGACTCTAGGGGAAATCAATGGGTATGGAGATCGGGCAAGGAAGAGGAGTTGAGGTCGAAGATCAGCCATGATCTTATTGAATGGCGGAACAGGCTCAAGGGGCCGTATGGCCTACTCCTGCTCCCACATGGACATCGCTGCAGTAGTTCCTCAGGGCAGTTTCCTAGGCACAACCATCTTCAGCTACTTCATCAAGCTGTGAGGAGGATGCTAAGAGGCTGCAGGGTGACTTGGACAGGTTAAGTGAGTGGGCAAATGCATGGCAGATGCAGTATAATGTGGATAAATGTGAGGTTTATGTATATTGTGGACAAGAGAGAACCAGCGGATATGGTGTATTTGGACTTACAAAAGGCTTTTGACAAGGTTCCACACAAGAGATGCAGTATAATGTGGATAAATGTGAGGTTATCCACTTTGGGGGCAAAAACACGAAGGCAGAATATTATCTGAATGGTGGCAGATTAGGAAAAGGGGAGGTGCAATGAGACCTGGGTGTCATGGTACATCAGTCATTGAAAGTTGGCATGTAGGTACAGCAGGCGGTGAAGAAGGCAAATGGTATGTTGGCCTTCATAGCTAGGGGATTTGAGTATAGGAGCAGGGAGGTCTTACTGCAGTTGTACAGGGTCTTGATGAGGCCTCATCTGGAATATTGTGTTCAGTTTTGGTCTCCTAATCTGAGGAAAGACGTTCTTGCTATTGAGGGAGTGCAGCGAAGGTTCACCAGATTGATTCCCAGGATGGCAGGACTTTCATATGAGGAGAGACTGGATCAACTGGGCCGACTGGGCCTTTATTCACTGGAGTTTAGAAGGATGAGAGAGGATCTCATAGAAACATATAAAATTCTGATGGGACTGTTCAGGTTAGATGCAGGAAGACTGTTCCCGATGTTGGGGAAGTCCAGAACCAGGGGATACAGTCTAAGGATAAGAGGTAAACCATTTAGGACTGAGATGAGGAGAAACTTCTTCACTCAGAGAGTTGTTAACCTGTGGCATTCTCTACTGCAGAGAGTTGTTGATGCCAGTTCATTGGATATATTCAAGAGGGAGTTAGATATGGCCCTTGCGGCTAAAGGGATCAAAGGGTATGGAGAGAAATTAGGAAAGGGGTACTGAGATGATGATCAGCCATGATCTTATTGAATGGTGGTGCAGGCTCGAAGGGCCGAATGGCCTACTCCTGCATCTATTTTCTATGTTTGTTTCTATGACTGCTCCGTGCAATACCCTGCAGGCCAAGTCCCCAACAAGTAAAGGGAGGACTCCCACGTAGAGAGCACTGCATTGGGGACCCCCGCTACCTCCAGATGGCAAGATGGTGCGCCATGGCTTGTCCAAACAGCAGACGAGGATGGCAAAGTGGAGAGTGTGCAAGAACAGCCCGTACAGGAAACCCCTCCGCGCAGAACTGAAAGGCACGGAGGGGATTTCCAGCAACAGCTCTACAAGTCTTCTGTTGTAAACTAATAATCAAGTGCCCCCTGATTAAAGGGGGGCTGGCGCCGGGGGACACACACACACACACACTCCAAAAACTTTTCAAGTGCCCCCCTTTTTTTGTTTCTTTTGGTTTTTTTGAGGGCTCAAAAACACAAATTATACAAGTGCCCCCTGGCTAAAGGGGGGCGGGGGGGGGGGGGGCGCTAAAGCCGGCACAATAAACAAATTAAACTTTAGACAAAACATCAAATTAAAATTTGGTTGCCGGGGGTGATGATGCACTCTAGTCCCTGCGGCGCCCACCTCTCGCGGAAGGACACCGGTGGACACCGCGTGCTCCATCTCCAAGGACACCCTGGCCCGGCTGTAAGCACGGAAGAGAGGCAGGCAGTCGGGCTGAATGACCCCCTCGACCGCCCGCTGCTTGGACCGGCTGATGGCACCCTTGGCTGTGCCCAGGAGCAGTCTTACGAGGAGGCCTTTGGACCTACCCGCTCCCCTCCGCACAGGGTGCCCAAAGATCAGGAGTGTGGGACTGAAGTGCAACCAGAAATTGAGGAGCAGCCCCTTTAAATAATAAAACAGGAGCTGTAACCTCGCACATTCTATAAAAACATGGAACACGGACTCTTCCAGACCGCAGAAATTGCAGGGGGGCTGGGAGCCAATGAACCGACTTAAAAATTAGTTGCACGGGACTGTTCCGTGCACCATCCTCCAGGCCAAGTCCCCAATAAATAGTGGTAGGACTCCCGTGTAGAGTGCACTCCATCGGGGACCCTCGCCTCCTCCGGATGGCAAGATGGTACGCCATGGCGTGTCCTGACGGCAGACGAGGATGGCAAAGTTGAGCGTGTGCAGGAGCAGCCCGTACAGGAAACCCCTCCGCGCAGAACTGAAAGGCACGGAGGGGATTTCCAGCAACAGCTCTACAACTCTTTTAAGGAGACAAAATTAAACATTAAATCAAGTGCCCCCCGATCTGGGAGACACTCTAAACACTTTTCACATGCCCTTTTTTTTTGATTTTTGTGGGTTTTTTAGGGGTTTTTTTGGGCAATAAAACAAGAGATATATATACAAGTGCCCCCTATAAAAGGGGAGGGGGACACTAAAACCCAGCAATTAAAACAAATTAAACTTTAAAACATATAAAATCAAATTAAAATTTGGTTGCCGGGGGTGACGATGCACTCCAGTCCCTCCGGCACCCACCTCCCGCGGAAGGCCGCGAGCGTACCGGTGGACACCGCGTGCTCCATCTCCAAGGACACCCTGGCACGGATGTACGCGCGGAAGAGAGACAGGCAGTCAGGCTGAACAACCCCCTCAATCGCCCGCTGCCTGGACCCGGCTGATGGCACCCTTGGCCGTGCCCAGGAGCAGTCCCTCGGACCTACCCGCTCCCCTCCGCACAGGGTGCCCAAAGATCAGGAGTGTGGGACTGAAGTGCAGCCAGAAATTGAGGAGCAGCCCCTTTAAATAATGGAACAGGGGCTGCAACCTCGCACATTCTATAAAAACATGGAACACGGACTCTTCCCGACCGCAGAAATTACAGGCGGCCTGGGAGCCCGTGAACCGGCTTAAAAATTTATTGCACGGGACTACTCCGTGCACCACCCTCCAGGCCAAGTCCCCGATAAATAGTGGGAGGACTCCCGCGTAGAGTGCACTCCATCGGGGACCCCCGCCTCCTCCGGATGGCAAGATGGTACGCCATGGCGTGTCCGGACGGCAGACGAGGATGGCAAGGTTGAGCGTGTGCAGGAGCAGACCGTACAGGAAACCCCTCCACGCGGAACTGAAAGGCACGGAGGGGATTTCCAACAACAGCTCTACAAACCTGTGAGCATACTCTCAGGTGCATGCATTACACAATTCTCTTCCTCTACTGTAAATACTGACGCAAAGTAATTATTTAACATGTTTGCCATTTTCTTATTTTAATTTACAAGATCACCATTATTGTTTTCAAGGGGCCACATTGCTCCTGACACCTTCTTTTTCATAATAAATTGTAAAAAACATTGTGCTGATTTTGATATCCCTTGCAAGTTTATTTTCATACTCCTTTTTATAGCTCTTACCAGCTGTTTTGACACCTTTTGTTCTTTCAATCTCTCTCAGTTGCCAGGATTTATGCTATTTTTGTAAACTTTTTCTTTTAGTTTTATGCTGTCTCTGGCCTCTTTAATCATCCATTGCTGTTTTTTTGGCAAGTTGAGCTCTAACGCCTTAGGCGTATAATTGGTTCTGTATGACATTAAATTATTTTTTGAACACCTCCAACTGATCATCTACTTTATGCTTTAGTTTGAAGTCATGTTGCAATTTAAAATTTTATATACTTCCAGAAGATTACCTCTTAGTTGCCTCCTTTAAAGAGGGGAAAGCCCAAATTTATGTAGTTTTGCTTCACAACTCAGCGCTATGACACTCGGAATCAGTCTCATGGCTCTTTGAACTGCTTTCCTTGTGCCTTGGTGGTCAGAACTGGGCACAGTACTCAAGTTATGATCTGGCTAGAGCACTAAACAGTTTGAGCATGACTTTCTCATGATTCAGCTTTATTATTACTTTTAATCAATCTCAGAAATAGCGTTGATTTTGGTTTTTTTTGCTGGCATGATATAAATGAACTTGAGCAAGTGATGCTATGAACAGAGCAATATTTACAAAACGCACATTTTGACTTAGTTTGTTGTAATTCAACCAGGATTTTGCAGCAAATTGCAAGATATGTATATGCATGTAAGATTATAAAGGATTGGATTACTATCAGTTGATTTAAAAAGTCATTGTACAAAAAGTAAATCTAGATTTTCAATTATTTCTGCATGGTTGCTACACTTAGATGTAAGAGAATACTACCACAGCAAATGCCAACAATCCAACAGAAATAACGAAGCTTACAGTCTTGAAGTTGTAATATGATAGTCTGTCTACCTGCACAGTGATGTAATATACTGAAAATATTCTAGATTTTTGATGCCTTTCATGCAGTCTCAAAAGAATCTCTTCTAAGTCACCTTCGTGTGTATAGGTAAGCTGTGGCATAGTGGTACCCAGTTTGCATGTTAAAGAAATGCAATTAAAAACAAATTTGCAAAAGCATTTGAAATTTGAGGCCTAGGGCCTTAATACCCGTGATTCTGAACTGCTGCCATAACATTGGCAGCGAGGGAATTGCATGGCTGACAGAATTCTCATGATCGGGCTACTTAATGAGGGTAGGTGGCCATATGCATAGTGGTACAGCTGGGGTACCTGCTAGATCGGAGGGGGTTTGGCAGCAGTCATGTAAATAACGAGGCCAGCAAACTGTTGGATAATTGCTAGCAGATCTGACAGAAAACGAAATTCTGTATCATAATTGAGCCCTTTGCTTGTGAGGCTGGTTTTCTTAGAGAAGCCATTTGCTTTGTGCTTAGATGCTAGAAACAAACCAGAGCCTTTCCCACTTTGATGGGTCCTACTTCTAAAGAGTACTGTAGTCTTGCGTCACCTGAACAGTATGTTTGGGGACAACAGAGGAGAGGTTGGCGGGAATTCTGGTGAGTGACGTTGCTGTGCCAGAACCGTCTCTTTTTTTGACGTTACCTGGAAAGGGGAGGGTAGCAAGAAGTACCCACCGCCTTTGTCTTAGGAAACCCCCAGCACAAGACTAATGGAGAAGGGACCCAATGAACCCACATGCTACCTGAATTTTAACACCCGCCTGCCCTGATAGTACACTCAGTAGACTGGCAGTCCTCAGGAAATTTGGGCATCATGATTTATTTTGGGAGAGGGACTTAGACATTTTCTAAAATACCTAAAAATGTAGAGTAAATTCTCTAGTTTTGTGTCACATAATACTGTGTTAGTGGTCCTGGAGCAACAGCTGTTGATGTGATCAGCAATGATTTCAGAAAGTGAGATGCTGTCAGTATTCGTTCCTGGGATGTAGGCATCGCTGACAAGGCCAGCATTTATTGCCCATCCCTAATTGGTCTTGAGAGGGCTAAATATTCACATCCACAGACTTGTATTTGGCAAGATATGTAATTACTTTAGCATATCAAACATTGCCATTTTCAATTGCTTTTAACATAACCAATATCTGTCTCTCACAGACTGTTACTCCTTCAGGATTTCGAGTAGGTATGAAGCTGGAGGCGGTTGACAGAAAGAATCCCTCCCTAATCTGTGTTGCATCAGTGACAGATATAATAGACAATCGCTTTTTGGTGCATTTTGATAACTGGGATGACACATACGATTACTGGTGAGAAGTTATTCTCTATAATCATTCTCAATACTGTATTACCGTGTGGAACTTTGATACATTGGTCTAGAAATACCAATGGGGTAACAGAGGTCTTGGAGCTCGGGTGAGGTGGGACTAGCACTTGCTTACAGGTGACAATGCTCATCCCACTATAAGTTGCAGGGTCAGTCAATTTAAACGGAGAGGGGCACGCTGGGCCTGTAAATACAGCTTGTAATGCTACGTGGGGGAGGGAGGGGGCACAGAAAATAGTGCAGGTTAGGCCCCAAATGGACTTTGAAGAGAGGGGGGGATGGTAATTACGTTGAGAAGGGAGTAAGGGAAGGAGGGAGTTAGATGCGGAGAAGGTTTTGGGAGGGATAGTTGGTGGGTAGGTAAATATTTGGAGGAGAGGGAGAGACCTGATGTTGCAGTCGGATATAAAACCTGCTGCTTACAAAGGCAGTGACAAAATCTGGGTGACCAGGATGGCAGTCAGATCAAAGAAATGAGTGCAAGAATACCCAAAATCTGAACTGCATGTCTTTGTAATAGACCTAAAGCACAGGAGAAAAGGTTTGTTTCAGGTCAGAAGTGAGAAATCAAGAAACCAAGAATATAGTATGCATTTTATGGAGGGAGGTGCCATTTCAAAAGAACGTAAGAATTAGGAGCATAAGTGGGCCATATGGCCCTTTGAGCCTGCTCTGCCATTCAGTAAGATCATGGCTGATCATCGACCTCAACTCCACTTTCCTGCCCGATCCCCAAATCCCATGATTCTCCTAGAGTCCAAAAATCTATCTATCCCAGCCTTGCATATACTCAAGGATCCATTGCCCTTTGGAGTAGGGAATTGCAAAGATTCACAACCCTCAGATTTAAGAAATTCCTCCTCATCTCAGTCTTAAATGGCCGATCCCTTATCCTGAGACTATGCCGCCTAGTTCTAGACACTCCAGCCAGGGGAAACAACCTCTCAGCATCTGCCCTGTCAATCCCCCTCAAAATCTTATATGGTTCAATGAGATCACCTCTCATTCCTCTAAATTCCAGAGAATATAGGCCCAATCTACTCCATCTCTCATCCCAGGGGTCAATCTAGTTGAATCCCAGGCATCTTTTGTGGTAGAAGAAGGTTACTGACCTCACCCGAGCAGCCCTAGTTTCCCTTGACCATTCCTTGCAGTCTCTTTATATGTGTAGCTCCATAATTCATTGCCCCATTGTGCCAAATGAGTCAGAGGTGAAAGTGGGATCTAGCAGTTGGGAGTGGATGATTTGCTGAAGTCAGCCTCTAACTCCCAGGCCTGAAAACTCTGTTCTCTGGGTCCTGCTCTAAAAAGATAGATGCAGAAGAGCATCATACTCCCTTGAGGTCACTGAGGATGATTTTGGAGGACCTGAGATAGATGGCAGGGTCATGGAGTAATCCAATGTCATCATCAGTGCCAATATCTGAGAAGATTTCTAAACAAAGCAAAACTACCTAGAACCAGTGATGGCACCAGGAGTACCTGCATCCAATCCCCCTAAGAGAGGTCTCCAGATCAGTCATTTCATGCCTTGACCACTGGCCTTCAGATCCTGTGGAACTGTTTGGAGAGAATAATGAAGAATAACTTCCCAGAGCTTCAGAGAGATATTTCTCAGGGTCTGCAGGGACTAACTGTCACGTTAGCCCTCTTGCTGATCAGTGGGCACTCAGATCCATGGCCCATCACAAATGGTGTAACTGGAGTCCACCCTCATGATGCTGTCCTCTCTCCTGGTGACAGCTCCGCTGATCTTTCCAGCCAGCTCATTTTGATGGCAGAATACATAACCTACCTACAGTGACGATGCAGCCTGCCAAAGAGTCCTCCTAGGATTCAGAAGCCCAGAGACAAGGGCCACATTTGTCCCAAGAGGCCCAACCAAGCACGTGGCCTTCAGGTATTACAGTAGCACTGAATCAAGATACATTTAAGAACAGCACAGACAGATACCAGGGGTAGGCATGGTAATAAAGATAAGAAGAAAAAGTGATTTCTTTACCAGAAGCTGTTGTAAGGCAGCTTGTAGGATATTTTCTTAACAGCACAGCCAAGAAAAGATTGTTGTTATTGGTCAAAGTTGAATGTCCCAGCTTTAACACAGCTTGTCCAGTGGGAACAGTGCAGGTGGGGAGTTAAAATGGCGGTTGGGTTCCCAATGTCCCCCCACCCCCTCAACACTGTCCTTATTTTGGAGACCGTTCCCTTGCACCCACACAAGGCTTGCGTCCACGGCAACCTCCAACCCGTCTGCACTGACATCATTCCCGTTAGCTTCAGGTGGGAGACAATGCAGATACATTTAAATCCGGTCTGGGACATAAAATGACCCAGGTCTCAAGCCGAAAAGTCGGGTGAGGACTCCCATCTGCCCTGCATCCCGCTCGCCCTGAACTTCCTCCCCTCTATGTTAAAATCAGGGCTGATGTTTCAGCCAATGTTTGTGATCATTCAAAGCCTGTGAGCTCACCTTTTTCCCGGTTTCATATGTCATGCAGGTAACTTACCTCTCTTTTCTACAAGCTTATTAAATGGCACTATTTCTGTGACAGCAGCTTTGGCCCTCAATATCCTGTAATTTGCATACATGTATCACCTTTGGGAGTGGGCACATCATCTGCCACAATCCACTGCTACCAAATTTTAACATTTATTTTAGAACAGATATAACTCTGGCAGATCTGACCCAAACCCCAGATTCTGGTCCTCTATGCCATTTTTGTAGACTAGCTGTATTTAAGATTGTTTAATGTTTTCATTTATTAATGTGACAATTACCTGTTTGATAGGTGTGATGCTAGTAGCCCATACATCCACCCAGTGGGCTGGTGTCAGGAACAAGGCAAACCACTTACTCCTCCTCCAGGTGGGTGAATCAATATGCTTCGTAGATCAGTGCAGTTTCCTGGAATCAGATTAATTCTGGGTTATAAAAACTGTGTAAGCATACCAGTCATTCAAATCGTCTGTACTTTTATTATTGTATATTTAATTTAGTTAATTCCTAGAATATATACAAACTTAGTTATTGAGCAAAAATGAATGCAATGACAGGAATTGTGTAGAAGATAGGTATTATTCATTGAGAAGGGAGATGTTCTACACTTTGAATTTTTATAGTAAAAATAGAACAAAACCCCTCCCCCCTCATAAATCAATAGGGGGTGAAATTAGACCTCATTGTGCTCGGTTTCCAGGCAATGGTAATATCTGATGCAATGGCTTGTGTGAATCAAGTAGTTTTCTTTTTATTGCTGTGCCCCTGATGTTTGCATCTCCATCCTCCTTATCGTAGCTTGGAGAGGACTCCAGCGAGTTGTCTCCTGGGCTGCCCTTGCCACCAGTACTTGCTGCTGCTCACTAGTGCTGGAGGGTTCACCACATGTACATCCCTTTACCACACTTTTTAACCCAGCCAGGATGTCACTCTCTGTTCTGGTGCTTGGAAGTGATGGAGTGCGTGATGATGCCTCCTCCGAAGGATCCTCTCCTTTTGAGGAGTTTTTTGGGGTGCTCTGACTGTTGAGAAGTGTTCAGTCTTTCTACCACCTCCCCTCAAGCGATCTACACCGATTCAGAGGGTGTCAGAGTGCCAAACGTAAAAATTTTTTTTTGGGTCACTTCCTGAAGCTTCCTTCTGCATCTATGAAATAAATTGGCCAGGATTTTCGGTTTTCGGCGAAAACGGTAGTTTTACGCCAAAATTACTGTTTTCACTATGCTACCGTTTTTAGGCCTAACTTTCGGCCTTTACGACTGCGCCATCGGTAAAGTCGACATTGCACGACGATTCGCGGCGCAAACTGCGAGTTTCGGCAACTTTAGTCCGGGGCCGGTAGTGCTACGAGAGAGGCCTTGGGAGGGGGGATAAACAAAAAAACAAATTGCAAAAAACATTCACAAAACATTCACAAAACCCTTACCTCCTAAATCGCTGAAAAATTTAAAAATAAAAACTTTAACTTAGCGTTTTTGCAGGTCTTCATACTTGCCGCTGCTGGCAGGGCTGCACTGACAGGTTTGACCCTGTCGGTATTCTGGCCGTGGCGGAGAGTGCCGAAAGTACGACGGTAACGCAATCCGCGACATTGTACGTCGTTTCACATCGACGCACCTCTCCTTGGCGGTACCTGAAAGCGCCGCTGCAAAGAGGTACCTGAGGATCCTGCCAACCGGGTTTTCGCCGCGGAGGGTCAAATCGTGACGAAAACCCTGTCACAAACCTGGCGAAAATCCAACCCTATAGTGTTTTTCTCGAGTGCTACTCCATTAATTGACCAGAATTTTTTTTTACATTTATACAATTTATATGCTGTCATGTGTACACTTGCCTTTAAATGGCTGCTGCAGCACTTTATGTAGCTGTAACAATGCCAGAGTTTCCACCTCGAAATCAGGGACCTCCTAGTGGTAGACAATTTGGTGTGAGCTTTCTTTGCAGAAGGAATCGCTCCTGACCACAGAAATTGCAGCAGGAACTGCTGTGTAGAATGCAGGCAGATACAAAGCCTGCTACACACTATTCCCTCCGCCAGGGCACTGACCAAGGAAAATCCTGTTAAGGCTGTTACACCCACTAAAGTGAAGGTGATAAGCCATCTGAATGATAATGCTGAGTTCATGGCCCAAATGAGAAATGATGTTTGGTTCAATTTGGCATTAGATTAGCAGCAATAACAACAGAAATGAGAGAAATATAACTTCATAGAATGCCATTCTCCTAGAAATGCCAAGTGCAATATCTTAACCTTGGTTTGTTTTAATGCTTCAACTGTACTTGTGTATGTTTAACTACCGACAAGTATTATCTTCCAACCTATGTAACTTCGATTTACTGAAGTTTTAACCAAATTTACAAGTTAGCACTTCTGACTTAACACTAATTTTTTTTTTAAGATTGATGTATTTTATCTCCTCTATTTGTATGTGCATGATTAGCTGTCAACATTTCAAGTTCATTGTGGAAATACATCAAAATGTCCATTTAAAATGTGCTCGCACTGACGCATAGTAAAAATATTTAGATTTTTGAAAACTGGATACTTTTGTTTGTATGTCAGTGTCTACGTTCTTGTTACATTCAAAATGCTTTGGTAATGTACACAAGCTATGTATCAGTGCAGTTCAATGATTATTGCTTAGATTTTTAGTTCATTTGATGATGCACCAGATTACTCCTATTTAAGATTATCTATTTAAGATAATCTATTTATTATTATTTTATTTTGATGCCAAACCAGCTATTTTGATGCTTTCAAATCATTTGTAGTTAAGCTACCATTCACAAAGTCCGTATTTGATTCATTCAGAAACGTAATAAAGAGAAACTTATCCTTTTCATTAAAATTGTATGGCAATAAGATTGGATATTGCAGTGATCGTTTTATTATCATTATTCGTTAATAAACTTCCATATTTAATGTGCTTTACTATATAACGAGTCTTGGCAGTGTTCCCAGTGGACATTAATTCATGGCAAAACCGCTGCCGATTCATCAGTAATTGTCACTAATTATCCTGTATCTCTCAAACATTAAAAAGATGGCTGGTGTTAGAAATGGAAAACTCAGACTACTGCAGTCGGGCGTGCTTCTGAGATTGGGGTTGAGGCACAGTTATTGGGAAAGTATAGAACAGTCATTTGGGGTGCAACTGATTTTCTTTAGTTGAAAAAATGTAACCTATTTTTGATATATGTCACTCTGAAAAACGAATAGCATTTCATATATAAATGGCTTACAGTCCATGTTGCTCTTGGATCATAAATGTCACTGCTAACGTTTCCTCGTTGTTGACAGCTCTTGTACACAGGAAGTTTTGAACTCTGCTGTAGTTAAACTGAAAGTTCTCAGTGCTATCACTGTGTACAAGCACGATGTAAAAAGGAAGTCATTCTACATTATTATTCTTTACCCGATGAGCACAAAACGCACCCAATATTTTCAGAAAACTTTAAACAGAAAACCTCTGTTGGGAAAAGAAGCATAAAAAATTGGTCATAGTTGTCTTGTAGCTTACCTGCACTAATGTGTTCCTTTTCAACATTGTTTAAAAATGTGTTCAAACAGCCCACAATCAGAGCATATCTATGAAATGCCATTAAGACAATACAAGGAGACACATTTTTGGAACATTCATTTATCATTATAGTGGAAAATTCACAATTCCTTAAGGCACATATATATATAATATCTCATTACTACCTTATACTTGTCAGGATGAGTGACATAATACATTAGTTGAGCTTGTCCCTTAAGGAAGACTTGCTTGTTATAAACAAGTAGCAGCATTACAGACTGCTTCGTACTATATCTTGTTGAACACTGATAGACAGCAATCAAATAACGTGGTTATGGTACTAGACTCGTAATCCAGAGGCCTGGACGAATGATCTGAAGATAGGAGTTCAAGTCCCACCACTGCCATCTCCAGTAGCTGGGGAATTTAAATTTAGTTATTAAACTAAATCTGGAATTAAAAAATAAAAAATAAAGCTAGTATCAGTAAAGACTATGGGCCAGACTTTCCACGTTGAAAAATAGCTCCGTTTTTTGGCGCTATTTGCGAATAACGGCTGATTTTTTAATGCCAAAATAGTGCCAAAAAAAGGGCTAAGTTTTGCCAAAAGTTTAAAAAATGTTGGCATAGCCTTAAAATATCACTGTTTTTAAGGACAGCGCAAAATATTTTCACCTTAAAAATAACGCCCGTTCTGCGCATGCCCAACACAGCATATACTTGAGGCTCTAAAGTTAAAATGCAGGCGGGGAGATTACTCTGACCGAAAAATTCCTTATACTCTGCTTTGATGCTGGTGAATGGACATTTAGGCATCTTTTAGAGAAACTTGTTCTGTAAAATAAACATGGCCTGACCACAGGGAGTTTTGAGTTCAATCTCTGTCTCGTTTCATTCTTTCTTTGTCTCTTTCCATTCTCTCTCTTTCTCTCTGTCTCATTTCATTCTCTCTCCACTCTCTTGTAACCACAGTCCCTAAACCCCTTTAACAAGTCTGCCTCGGTTGGAAATGAGACTGAAATGTCCATGTAGTTTCATGTCCTTGGGCTGCCGTTCTTTATTTTCCCGCTGCCGGTGGTGATGTTCCTTCCCAGGTCGGGTCGGGACAGCGCGCTGACTCCTTGGGCTGCTGCTCTTTATTTCCCCGCTGCCGGTGGTGGTGTTGCCTCCCAGGTCGGGTACTGAGGCCAGTTATGGCTAGTGTGCCTGCTTTGGGGAGAAGGGCAGGGAAATTGTTGCAGTGCAGTGTGGCTGAAGAATAAAACATTACCGAAAAGTTTACATTTTTGAAATTGATGCTTCGCAGTCAAAGTAGTCCTTTAACTTTTAAAACCTCAAATGTTCAGCGCATTTTTAAGTAGTTTTTATATAAGGTATAGGGCCCGAAATTCACCACCACTGGCAGCGGGGATCGATTTAGCTCCATATATTTGAAGCTAAAAGGTTTTTTTTGGAGTGAAATAAATTTAGGGTCATTTTGCTAGTTGCACCAGTGGTGTAACGCTGTCCTTAAAAAATGAGGGCTGATTTTTGTGAACCATTTTTGTGATGTCACTCGGGGTCAAATTCAACGATAACGCCATTTTTTGCGAGTTTCCCCAATAAGGATATTTTTAAGGATAGTGCTTGTGTATGGAGAAAGAGTCAGACTGAACACTGTGAACTCAAAGTAAAGTGTGACCGTAGTCTTTTATTGCAGGTCTCTAGAGTGCCTCTCCAACCTGTGAAGCCT